>NC_050579.1:98262739-98390133 GCF_011100635.1 Trichosurus vulpecula
GTATGTGGATGATAATGGGCTTAAATAGAGGGGACTATAACAGAAGATTTTATAAAGCTGACCACTCTCACTACTAAAGTACTGGCTTTGCCCACTATTCCCTTCAAAGTATATTGTGCTTCAGTCGCATGGAACAATGACTGTCTCCCATTCTGGCCTTGCTCACTGTCTCTGCTCTTATACTCTATTCCCTCCTTTCCTTAAAGCCCCCTCATATTAGGTTAAAAAAGCAAGAGGAGTAAATGGCAGCTAGGTTTTGAACATAATTCCTCTGACTGGAAAGTGGGCTTATTTCAACTGCAACAAGACATTTTCACATCCAACTTCAATGTCTAATATTACGTAAGTATTTCACAGATGTGAAAAGTGAAGTGTTATGTGAGGTGCATATCTTTCAAAAAGCATTCCCTAGGTCCTGTAACTGAAAATGATCTTTCCTTCTTAAAAAATTTCTAAGTATAGACAGGTAAGAAAGGAAGATAAGGTCTTAGGATATCAGAGGGAAAACAGGTCTACATGGAGATAAGCCAAGATGGCAGAGTCAGGGGGAAGCTGTACAGTTCAGTTCCCCTCCACAAGTAAATTGACAAGTAGTGACTGGGAAATCAAAGAAGAAACTAAAATGGAACATCGCTCAATCCCAGAATAACATATTTGATCTACAGGCAAGTGATCAAACAGGAACTCAAGATCAAGGGTGGGACAGGATCATAGTTTCAGGGCTCAAGCTAGGGTGGCAGCAGAGGGAAGCCCAGAGATGACTGCAGACTCAGCCCCTAATGCAGGAAGGCAGCAAATCTGCAAGAATGTTACAGATTCAGACCAGGTTGTGGACACAACCTGCTCTATAATGGGGCCAAAGATCAGACAACCTCAGGGCTGCAAGTTAGACCAAACATGCAGCACTGCCCAAAGCAGATCCTTGAAAGAATAAGCGAAAGATGATGAGGTGTTATTGTAACGACAAGGATACCCAAGACAAAAACCCAGAAGTTGACACTTACACAAGAACAATTCCATGTAAAGCCACAAAGATAATCATAGCTTGCCTACAAGACCAATTAGAATTCTTAGAAGAAATTATGTAAGAGTAAAAAATAAAAAGGAGTTAAAATTATATTGTAAAATAAAATTTTGTAAAATTACATTGGAAAATAACTGGAATAGGGTAAAGAATTGAACAAGAAATGACAGCTCCAGAAGAGAGATTTGGAAAAAGGAAGAATAGCTTGGCACAAGACGTACAAAACTCTGACTGAGTAAAAGACATCCTGAAAGCAAGAATGAACCAAAGAGCTGTTAATGACTCCAAAAGAAAACAAGAAAACAAACTCAAAAGATTGGGGGAAAAAAATAAAATGTAAAACATCTCATATGAAAAACTGACACGAAAAAGAGAACTGAGAAAGTATAATTTAAGAATTACTGGACTATCTGGAAACCATGATTAAAAAAAAAAAGAATCTAAACACTGTATTTCAAGAAATCATAAGAGAAAATTGCCCAAATTTCTTGGACCCAGAGAGAAAAGTGTTAGTAGAAAAAAACAAACAAGTATTTAGTCATCTCCTAAAAGAAACCCTAAAATGAAAATGTAGCAGCCCAAATCCAGAACTTTCAGATCAAAGAAAAAATACAATTAGTCAAAAAGAAAGAGTTCAAGTACTGAGAAATCACAGTTAGAGTCACATAACTTTTAGCAAGTACAACAATAAAGGAGAAGAGAACATGAAATGATACTCTGAAAGGCAGAAGATAGCCTTACAATCAAGAACAATGCATCTGCCCATATGAATCTTACCCTACAGGGGAAAAAAATAGACCTCACAAAAATAGAAGCATTATAAGCATTCCTGGTAAGAAGCTTGAAACTGACTTGAAACTGTGAAATACAAATACAAGAAATGAGGAATGGGAAAAGATAAATAATAGTGAATAATCAGAAAATAATTTATTCAAATTGAGGGAGTGAGGAGCATGATACAAACATTTCCTTAAGAATCATGTCAGTAGGGGTCACAGACAGAATATAAATGTAAAATAAATATAAGACAGAATAAAATAAGGTCCTGGTGAATTTGTTATATTTTGATGATCTTGAAAGAAAAAAGGAAAGGGGTGGGGAGAAGATACACTAGCGGAAGAGAAGGGAGGAATGGGGGGAGGGGAGGCATTATGCACAATTGGAGGATACAAGTATGAATCTATGCAAACCAGGGTGGAGTCAGGGGAGCAGGCATCTCTTGAATCTCATTCTGATTTTGATGCAAAGTGAAGTTAGGAGAACCTGAAGGAGAAATTATACTATGGCAAAAACATTGTAAAAATGAACAATTGTGAAAGACTAAACAGTTCTTATGTACACAGTAAGTGATCAACCATGATTCCAGAGGGCTCATGATTTAGAATGCTTCCCATTATTCTGAAAGAAAGATGATGGATTTACATATGCAGACTGAGATACTCATTTTTGGACAAAGCCAACATATGGATTGTTTTCCTGGACTATGCTTATTTGCCGCAGAGCTATAAAAATATGTTTTTTCAAGAGACTATGCAAAAATGGAAGGGACAGAAAGGCAGACACTTGCTAATTGAAAAAAAAATAGTTGTAAAAATAACAAACAGAAAATAAATGAATATATGTCTCATCTTTCCTATTAGATAATAAGTTTCTCTAGGGTGGGACTTCCTTGTCCTTATGCTCCTATCATCCCTGCCTGACACATAGTAGGAATTTAAGAGAAATGTGATGAACTGAACTGGATTACTGCTAAGCTGAATTATATCAGAGGATCAGCCCTGTGGAGTGGAAAGGACACTTACTGTGTACAGTATTGAGCACAATGCCTCCGAAGAAAATTTCCCCACTAATATCAACTGTATTGGGGTAATCCTATGCATGGAATGTCACAGGGGTAGAGTAGAATCTACAGAAAGAGGATAAAACAGAGAAAACAAGAAAAGAAGATGCCCCCTCCAGGGATTATGACAGCTATTAGCTTTTCTAGGGTTACATCTGAATGGCTTAACTTCTCTAGAGACTCCTCACCTATTAACTGAAAATCTACTATTCTCCCTTTCGCAATACTTACACACCCCAGAGCTTATTGACTTTGTTCTTTAGCCTAGAAACACTCTTCAAAATAAGTGCTAAATACTCACTAGCAATTTGTACAAAAATGCTCCTCTGCTTAGTTTCGCAGCAAAATCAATGGCATATTTACTTAACATTGCGGAGCTGTGGGTGTTCTCACCAGCTGGGGGTTGGGAGAAGAGAAGGTTCTTTCCTACAGTATTGAGAATTCAGGAGCAATTCCTTCATTCTCTCCCTCATTTCCCGCATACCAAAAAAACAGATAATCTTCTTCAGTCTGTGTATCTGTCATCTACCTGAGAAAGAAAAGGAAATCGGCTTACCTTAACACCTATGAGCGCTAAAAATAATTTAGAATGAGAGTTCTCCTCTTCCTCCCAATCTTGCCTCTTAAAAATGCTTTCTTACCAAGGCTCCCCTGATAACACTAACTGGAACTGATTTTGTGTTACAGATCTTCCTTCCCAGTAAAGAATTTTCTAGGACTCTACTGGAAAGATAACAACGTACTCACTGTAATTAATTCAGTGTTTTTCACCTGGATGTTGATCAAAACCAAACCCCTAATGCTAACATTAACATCTTCACTCTAATACCGATATTACAATACTATTTATTCCTTAGCTAACATATTCCTGAGAGCTAAAAAACAAAACAAAACAAAACAAAATCCTCAACTGCTCACATACTGTTTATGGCTTTTAGGTCTTCCCAACTGGCATTGCCAAATCCTCACAGGCAGAGGAGCCATTCAGATGAAATGGAAGGAAAGGAAAGTTTTCATCTTGGATGTTCTGTCTGGCTCTAGGACATTTATATACATGTAATTCAAGACTATCATCAAGCTAAGAATCCTCTAACTTAGCCATCCATTGAAAATTCTGGTAGAAAAACATTTTAATTTAGAGAAGTTTAGAACCAATTCAGAAGTTCAGAGAAACGTTTTTCAAGAGAATACCACTCATTAACCTAACTTGCTTAGTTTGTCATCAGAGTTATATTTATTGATGTCAGGCTTCTATTATGAGAACAAAGGTTCCAAAAACACTAAGAAGAATGTTGTAAGTCAGGTGGTTTTAATTTGTACATTGACTGTATTATTGAGAAACTAAAATTTAAGTGTAAAGAAATTTTTCCAAACATTTGACCCAACTGTGGTGAGGCAAATCCGAACAGGGTGGTGGGGATAGAACATGTGTAATCTAAAGTGACTTTCAAACTCATCAAATTGTTAAAGATAATAAAAGATGAAAATAACATTGTAAGTGTCTAGGGAAGACAGGGACAGTAATATACTGCTGGTGCACTTGTAAACTCGGTAGGCCATTTTAAAATGCAATTTGGGATTATATGCCACCTCCCACCCCCTAGAAAAATTACCATCTATTTAGTTTGTTACGACTTATATATGAAGATGTTATCATAGATGCCCAGTGTAGAATGTAGTCCTCTTGAGGCTGGAGACTATTTCATTTCTGTCTTTGTGTTACCAGTGCTTTCTGGACTTTTTAAAAAAATTTCCTCATAGCAATTAATTTACATTGCTATAACTTCCGGATGAAATGATTACATCCAGCGTCAAAGTCATTTCTGTTGCTCATTTCATACTTTTTATTTTCAATTGCTTATCTAAATAATTTGGGGATAAATCTTCCAAAATGTATGGGGTATCTTCTCATTATTCTTCTTGTTTATTATGAGTTCTGATTTTAGGTCTGACAAGTAGATGGCCTGATTGCGCACCGAAAACTGACTGAAAACTCCCAAAGCCTTAATGTGCGTTTCTGTCTACTGAAATACAGGCAAGTCAATAAACATTAAGGACCTACTACTATGTTCTGGACACTGTGGTAATTACTGGGAATACAAGGAAAGGAAAAACAGTCCCTACACTTATGGTGCTTATAATCTAATGGGGGAGACAACACACAAACAAACATATGCAAAGCAAACAATATGCAGGATAAATAGGAAATAACAGAGGGAATTCATTAGAATAAAGAGGGGTTGGGAAAGGGTTCATATAAAAAAATGGGAATTTAGTTGGGGCTTAAAAGAAGTCAGGGAAGTCAGTAGGTGGAGTTGAGGAGGGATAACAATCCTCATATGGCGGACAGGCAGAGACAATGCTGGGAGCCTAATGTCTTTTGTTACTGGATGAGCAAGGAGGACAGAATTACAGGAGGTGGCGGGGAGTAAGATGACTGGAAAGGTAAGAAAGAGCCTAACTATGAAGGGATTTCAAAGTCAAACAGAGTATTTGATATTTGATCTTAGAGGTAATAGGGGTAGTCAACAGTTTATCGAATAGTTAATGTCATTCTTTGTGTTATTATATGATACTTACCATGCTGAAAATTTTTTGTTTGTTTGTTTGTTTAAGAAAGTTTGTGTAGGTGTAAGGTTTTTGTAGTTTGGATGAGGCAGTAATTCCTTAGGAAACACTGTCAAGTAATTGATTTTGAACATAATAAGAAAATATTTCTGTAACATCTGTTGACTTACTAAATTGTTCTTTTGATAGTAGGAAGTCTAAGAACATGAAACTAGCAAATAGGGATTGTCTCTTAGCATATAGTTTATCAAAAAATTCCATTAATATTAATAATGGAGTCTAATACATATATGTGTACATATACACACACAGATATTTATAAGGGCCTTACGCCTTAGTGGTAAGTAAATTGATGACAGGATTGTTAAAATCAGAGTAATAATTACTTATATGTTAATGATGATTAAGAAAAAATAAGGATGAATAAAATTCTGACTTTGCTTCTATTCTTACGAATCCAAACAAATTAAAAAAAAACAAGAACAAACTTTTGAAAGCTACCAGAAACATTACAAAACTTTGCTGAGACCTAACATTGATTGGATGTTACCTGCACACTCTAAGCTCTTCGTTCTTAGTCCTCTCCAACATATACAATGTGCTTTCAAAAAAGCAAGAAGTCCAATTTAAACTGACATTCCTATGGGGAGGTAATGGTTTGACCCATGATCCTGCTACCACAATTGTTCCAATTCTCTAATGATTTCCCTGCAGGGTTCATTTACCAGTTCTGGGTCAAAGACCAACATGTCCATGAAGACAAGGGTCAACACAAGCAGTGCATGATGTATTTGAAAATAACTGGACCATAAAGGCACCCTTCATCAATTAGAAATGGCCCTTGAATTTAAAATGAAAGGAAGTCAAGTGTAAAGCACAATGCCTCCTCCAATGAGGTTACCAAACACACAGACATACATGATATATACTATGGTTACTTATAGAACCAAAAATCCCTTTGGGCCAAAGTAGCCCTGGGTTCAAAATGAGAGTCGGTTTTAAAAGAGATGATCTCACTTTATCAACCCTAATAGTACAGTTTTTAAAGAATTTTCCATTTTTGCTGAATGAGTGTTCATTGCTTGCAACCTCTTTAGGGTATCTATTTGACAGCTTTAAGAAGTAAGGTTGAAATGGAGAAGAAAACAGAGGCAAGGATTTTTAAAACCATTTAAGTCTAGTTTCAACCTAAAGAATTATTTGGTGAATTTTATTCAGAATTGTCCTGATCCCTTATCTTTTGACAGAATTAAAATATCATTAAAGTAATGTTCTGTGGTCTTACTACCATTCCCTATTCCTGACTAGGCATAACTAGAATATATAAAAGGATTCTGTCTCTATGTGAGTGTTTGTGTATTTGGCGGTAGAGTGGGAGGTGGGGTGGAAATTCTAAACAACAAACTACATTGGAAAACATTCAGCATAAACTGAATGAGAAATTAAGGGTATTGAGTAAGAATTTCAGAAGGATAACTTTTAATAATTTATATTTTCAAACCACAAGGAAAACAAAACAAAAAAGCCAACCTATGGTTTCTGTCATTAAGGGGAAGAATATAAAATATAATAGATATCTTTCTTAAAAGTCTGTATACCTGTGAAAAAGGAAAAGTCAAAGGCAAGAGGGAGGTCAGGGGAGAGAAGGAAGAACGTCAAAATAATGGAATCATAACACTATTCAGAAACTTCATAGCAGAATTGAGATTATATCAGGGAGTGAAATCTTAAAAATGGGATTGTACCTGATGGTGGGAGGGAGAAGAGAAGAATGAAGAGAGAATGACAACCTTCAGCCTAGTAATGGTGGCTGAGGCAGCTTTTGGAATAATTTTCAACGGGCCCACACAGTATCAGCTGTGTTCCACTTGACTGAGTTTAAGTTTTCACCAATGAGAAAGGTTGAAAGAGAAAAAAAACAAGTGTTTCAATGTTTGCTCTTCAAATATGATTTAAAACACTGAAGAAATGCTAAGAAGAATTTTTTTAACCATTCGTAAAACAAATTACAATTCTGAAATGCTTTATTTTTACCTTTAAAATCTTAAATGGGCACTGCTAAATATGTTGTCTGGGAGACACTGTCTCTAGATTCCCAGTGTTTATAAAAACATACAAAAAGCAAAAACATTCTTCTAGTGGTATTGAAAATGTAAAGACAAAAAAGAAACAAGTGTTACACTTCCGTGACATCTAAATACTATATGATGCATCCGTTTAGAAAGGGGTCTCCATCCTAGGGATCTGTTTCTAGCCTTCTACTATTAAAATGCTTATCACTGACATGAAACATTGCAAAGACTCCTAATTATGATCCATAATCACTTAAAAAGAGTTGCACCTATCTATACAGGAAAAATAAAGTAGACAGGGAATGTTTATTGTCCAGATTATGATATAAAACTGAAGAAAACAACAGGGGATAATCCATCAGTACATATGGTAGTCAAGTAACTGTCCACACAGCTGAAAGCTGCCATAGAGATCATCTGAGTATAACCCTGTTATTTTGCAGATAACTGTGCTGCAGGAAAGTCAGGTGATTTGCACAAGGTTGTAACTAACCATTCCTGGTTTCCGCAAGTGATCTTCGCATGGTAGTAAGCTCAGAGGTTCTTTCTCATTCTGGAACTCATCTCCAAACCTACTACAGGTTATCGATGTTCAACCTTAAAATGTGATGCCTAGAACTGAACACAATACTGCACTTAGGATTTGTCTAGGGCCCACTGACATTACTAATTCTTTTTTTTTTTTTACCTTCATGCCACTCAGATACACTCCAATAAGTCAACAGATCTCCGATGCAGGTATTCATTCCAAAGATATAGATTACAATCCATCTGCTCCTTCCTATTCTGTGTACTTCTTGCCAGTGACATTTCCTAAGTTCACCCCAGAAGGTTCTAACTTAATTTGCTGGGAGGCTCCCCTACCTTCTGCTGCCACTGCATGGTCACCAGAGGAGCATGTTGGCTGTCCAGTGGTGTTCCCTCTTTCTTATTAAGTGACTATCCTATCTTGTTTTCTGGTCATATATTTTCTGGTTCTTAACACTATTACTTATATAACTTAACACTTAACACATTCTTAACACTATTTCTTAAAGAAAAGGCATGAACATCTGTTTTGCCACTGCACCTTCGGGGCCATGGGGCTTTTCTATCTGACTTTTAGCTAAAACCTTCCATATATATTCTCTCCCCCATGAGCTCCCTGAGAACAGGGGCTGTCTTACTTTTTTCTATTTGTATCTCCAGTGTTTAGCACAGTGCTTTTCAAATAGTAGGCACTTAATAAATACTGTATACATTCATTCATTCATTCATCCTCTTATTTGCAACTGTATATTATCACTGGGAAGATATTCGTGTTAAAAGAAGAGGCATTTTTTTTTTCACAGAGAAACTTGAGGGTGATTAAAAGATTTATATAAATTTGCTAAGGGCTATGCAGCTGGCTTTTGTTCCTTGGTTCAATTAGGAGGCTAGCTAACTGACTATTTTCAGATTGTGTCCTAGATATATGTATTGGTAGATAAGCACTGAAATTTTTTGGTTTGTTTTCCCCACTTAACTACATATCATAATCTGAATAAGCATTACTCATCCACTTAGTTTTTCCAGTATGGACATTTAGGACAAATACTTTTGAGTGGTTTTGGATCTCACTTGAGAAACTAAAAGGACTAAGCACAACAACAGAAATATCTTTCCAAAATGAAATTGAACCATTAGTGATTAAACTTCAGGTCTGGCCATTCAACTATTTCTAATTCTACCTACTGTGTTCTTATCATCCAGTCAACATCTCTTCCATAAAAATCATGAGGGACTTTGTCATATGCTTTTCCAGAATTTGTGATTACCTATGTCAGGCATATGAGAATATATAAATTTTTCATGTCTGTCACAGTTGTAGATGAAACTGCATTTATTGTATCAAGCCCTGGAATATCACAGAGCCTCCTAAATGAGAACCACTATAGACACACAAGGAGAAGAGGCCCATCATTACATGAGCAGATGAGGATGAGTTGGGCTGCCTTTGGGAAATTGCACTGAGCTTATAATAACCGCATGCTTTTCACTGAAACAAAGATCTTTCTTTTTAATACTAACATTCTTCCAGCGATGCGAAACAGCTACAAGTCATCGTATATTAGTCTCTGAAGAACTGAAGTTGAGGAACATTTAGCTAGCAACGGAGAGATGTATGTAGGTATGAACAGGCTGAAACACATTATTATACAAATGAAGAACTTTCAGAAAAAGTTGAATAATTAATGGCATTAGAGAAATGAAATGAATTCACCTGTTCCACTGGTATTCATACAATGTCAAGTCATTTAGTAGAAAGCTCCCAGAAAAACAGGTCGACTTCAGCCCTGTGGTGGGTAGGAAGACATAACCAAGACTCCCAAAGACAAGAAGGCATATACAGGTTTATGATCTGATTGCTGGAGGGAGTACTCACAACACTGACAAGATCAAAAAACCACTCAAGTATCAAGGTGCTAGTGATCGGGAAAAGCTTGTGCATATCTAAAATAATTGGCTTCCATCTAAATAAGAATCATAGAAGAATCATAAAATCCCACTGTGTTTCCTTTTTCCAGGTACCACACTTATATACACAATCTCAGCTATCATGATAGGATTGAAAATTTTTGAGAATGAAGCAGCTCAAACATAATAGAAAAAAACTAGATTTGAAGTCAGAAAATGTTTTTGAGTGCAAATTCTACCAATTATTTGCCACATGACCACTTAACATTAATTTCCTGATAATTAAACAGTTAAAAGGAGTAATACAAGATCCTGGAATTTCAAAGACAGAAAGGATGCAATCTCTTCTACTGAAGAGTTTCCATTCTACCTGGAGGAAAGGCACATAAAAAGTAAAGGCAATAGCAGTAAAGGAGAAGTACAGTGTACTCTAGAAAAAATATGTAGAGACAACACTTTCACTAAGAGGTAGCAGGGGAGGCTTATATATAAGATTATATAACTACTTAATCACTCCCGATGGGGATATGAATGTACTATTCTGTTCATTAACCAATCCATAAACACAGCTGCTGGTGAAATATGGCATTACATTTCTAATATTTCTTCATAACTTAAAAAAATTAAGATTAAATTTACTGCCAAGGCCAATAACATGCTCAATTTGGATACTTTTATTTTTGGTGAAAATCTTTCTTTTATTTCCCTCCCCATACCAAACGATTAGTCTTTTTATAAGAATAAGATAATGACACTTGCACTGTTTGCCCCACAAGATTGTTATAAGAGCAAATGAGATAATGTATAGAAAATATTTTGTAGAATTCAAAGTGCTATGTAAATGTAAGCCATTATGACAATGATGGTGATGTCTGCAATAACTGTACCTGATTTATTAAGGGAGAATGGCTAGTATCATTTCACATCTTAAATTAAAAATCAACTGTTCATTTGCTGGCACCAACGGATACTTACACTGTTTGGCACCAGAAAAGAAAGAAAAATATTTGGAGGTACTCTAATTGGAGTCTTTATTTTTGCTGATGAATCAACAGGCACTGATGAAATCTCTACTACGCATCAGGCACTGTGCTAGTTGTGTAGATAAAAATATGAAGAATGAAACAAACCCTACACAAAGAACTTACATTCAAGTGAGAAAGAGGAGTACTTACATACGTGTATGCAGAATAAACATAAAGAAAACAAATACAAGTGAGTTCAATACACAGAAGATAGGGAAGAAGGGCACTATCATTTGGGAAAGGAAAGAGGTAAAGGCCTCCTACAGAAGGTGGGGCTTGAGCTGTGCCATTTTTATTCGTTGGGGTACATAGGCTGGATTAGGTGATGTCCAAGATTCCTTCAAAATATGTGATTCTAGGTTTAGAAAGAAGAGGAAGAATCATAATAAATCTCAAGCCCACCTAAAACTATAGAAACAGGGCAATGAGGCACAACTGGTTGGTCTTCATTCTTAGATGTAACTCTCCTACAGCACTTTCCCAATATACGCTACACACATGCACAGAATTGTGAGGTAAAGAATTGGGGGCGAAGTCCTAGCTCTACCACCAGCTAGTTGCGTGCAACTTTGGCAAAATAATATCATCTCTCCTGGCTTCAGTTATTTTTTATCTGCATAATAAGAAGGGTAAATTAGATGATAACTCTTTTCCAGGATGAACCTTCTCTAGAATTCTATGATCTATTACCATGTCGTGCTGGAAGCAGAAGGTGAGTCATGTAAGAAGGGTTGAGAAATGGAAAGTGAGAAGTAGAATGTTTACGAATACGTCACAGGCATCAACAAGAAGCATTCATTAGACAAAAATTTACTAAGTGCTAATGTGGGAAAAGCATCATGTTAGGCATTTGAGAGGATAAGAATTTTTCAAGTCTTGTCTATCCTAATGACCAGGAAGAGTTCCTGTACATACATATGGAGAGTAATCTACTTACAAATTATTCTAAGTAGCTGCTCACGTGGGGTATCTCTTGCTATATTTGTTTACTTCTTTTACCTGTACACTTTTTTTTAATCACCACCTCAATGTTTACAAGCACTTGGAACAATTTTCTACAGTGCCCTTTTCTTACAGCATTTTCCACTTTTACTGTGATGTGGACTTGGGAGCTCTATTACATGGACATTTCATTTCAGTTGTTCTTACCTGTGCTTTCTAAAGAGCTAAGCAATTTTTTAAATACCTTGCTCTATAAACACAGAGATAGCTTCTTTTTTTCTAGTCTATCAGTAAGGAATACAGATTATGCTGGAACTGGATCCCACCACAGTGACTACAATTATCTCCCCAACCACAATGGGTCAATTGTAAACCTATTTATGGCTCACCTTTGAAATAAAGACAAATATGCCACATATGGACTCTGTATGATACAGAACATTTTAATATTTAAGGATTTCTTCTTTAAGCAATACTTCAATCTTCAAAACTGAACTAATCAAGGAAAATGATTAAGTGCATATATATTCTTGGTAATCATAATAAGGAATCTATGAAGCATATTCTTTTCTTCCATTTAGTACCATTTCAATTTCTGTGATAAGCACAACAAAAAGCAAAAGAAACGCTTGGGATAATGTAAGAGACTGATGCAGATGTCAGTAGGGTACCATGCTACTTTTGAAAAAAAAAAAACATCTTTCCCCATGCTAACAGATGTTAGCTTCTTTATGCATAGGTCTGGTGAAGGCACTTCTGCTCAAAAACTATCAATAGCTCCCCATTGTTTAATTAATCAAGTTCAAACTTCTTTTCTTTGCTTGGTATTCAAGATGAATGTCCAGTCATAGGTCACAAGCCTCCATGTAATCTATACTCTACTTGTCTCTTCCAACCCATACCACTTTTCTAGGCACCTCTGATCTCTGGATTTTCTTTAAACTGTTCCCTATTCTTTCAGCGTCTTCCTTTTTTTGAGATCCTTGACCTCATTTAGTTGATAAATCTTTTAAAGGTCAATATAAATTCCATCTTCTCCAAGAAACTTGCCCTTACTCTTCAAAGATCACAGAACCAAGGATCATCAAAAGTATTGTAATATGCATTACAGGCTTTACAAATTTGCATCAGAAAGTCTCTGATCTTCAGAAGCTTATAGCATAATAGAAAAGTAAATCAAATGATTCATATAAATAAACAGATAAGGATAACGGATAACATAAATACAATTCAAAATTCAACCATTTATGAAGTACATACTATATTTCAACCTCTGTGCTCATAGGCATTGGTGACATAAAGATTAAAATGAATCAGTCTTTACCCTCAAGAAACTCATTTTATTGGGGGGGGGGGCGGGAAATAGCATATATACATATAAGTACATTCAAAATACAGAAAATAATTTTAGAAATATGCAAAATACAGAAAATAATTTTGGTAGGAATGATAACAGGTGGAGTCAAGAAAGGCAGCTTGCATGAGATGTCACTTGAGCTGATCCTGGAAAAAATCTAGGGATTCCTAGGGGAGAAAGTATGGGCATGGGACACAGCCTGTGCAAAATAAACGGGAGTGGGGATGGAATATCATGTACAAGGAACAAGTAAGCCAGCCAGCTCCTCTGGTATATAGAGAGGGTAAGGGAGAAGAATGTGAGAACAATTTTAAAAGATAAGTTAGAACAAAATTATGAAATTGTCTAAATGGAGAACAGAGATGGTTAGCATAAATAAAGGCAACCAGAAGCCAAGGAAAATTCTTGAGAAAAAGGATGAAAGATCTGTGTTTTAGGAATATCACTTTAGTAATTGAGTAGAAGATGGAATGCACAGTGGAGAAACTGGAAGATAGGAGACTGGGATAGGAAGACAGGTGAGAGATAATGAGAGCTTGGAATGGAGTAGCAGGAGTATGAATGAAAGAAGACTTGGCAACTCAATGGACACGAGAGGCCAGAAAGATAGAAGAGTTGAAAATGATGCAGAGGTTGTAATCTTGGGTGGCTAGAAAGATGGTAATACCCTCAACAGAAATATGAAATTTAGGAAAGAGGAAGGAGGTTAGGAGGGAAGGTAATAAATTCTGTTTTGGGCATGTTAATTATACGATGCTTATGAGACATACATGGAAATGGTCAGTAGACAGTTGGTGATGGGGGAAATGAAGCTCAGGAGAGAAATCAGAGCTTAATACGTAGATTTGAAAACCTGCATGGTAACTTGAGACCGCAAGATTAAAAAAAATAATGAAATTAATGTAAGTACTCAACAAATATTAATACTTAATATAGATACTATTTACAAATGTGTAAGTACAAAATATGATATCAAAATGTTTTATAATATTAGGGGAAAGGGAAAGAATATAAAGCTGAATAATAAGTCACTTGCATAGTATATTAAAGTTTACAATGCCATTTCCCACAATAATCCTATCTCGGAATTATGAAGTTGTGAATTCCTTGAGAGTAAAGACTGTTTTTGTCTTTCTAGAACCTAGCACATAATAAGTAATTAATAAATGCTATTGGCTTCTTATGCTCAATTTACAAATGAAGAAACTGAGGCTCAGAAATAAAGGTTCTTATCCATAGTTATATGAGGTCTCCTAAATACAAAATCAGTGATCTTTTAAACTATATCAAACTACCTCTTAGCAGTTTATTTTGATCAGAGGTCTAAAAGAGTGTTTAAAAGTAGAATGTGGCTAGGAGAAAAAATATTCAAGCTGCAGGGGACAGCCTAGATAAAGAAACTAAAGAGAAGACAGACTGCACACAGGAGCTTGCCACCATTTTTTCTAGCATGAGAGGAAGGAAAATGATTTAGTAAATTTTAAGACAAACTTCAAAAAAGTAGAGGTTGAGAGTTTTATTTGGAGAAAATTATAATATAATAGCTAGCACCTAACTCTTTCCCAGTACCCCCAATGTTTGTGAATAAACAGGGTAAAAATCTAAAGAAGGTGATGAGAAACATAGGCAGGAAAGGGTTGGACAGTTGAGAAATTTAGGCTAATTTATAAGGTTTTAATGTCTGAGTATGATAAATTTTTATACCAGATCTAAACTTGTTTTGTTTTTAAATTCAAATGTTAATTTTAATAAATCCTCTTATAAAAATCAAAGAATAAATTGGTAATGCAGAATACTAACATCACTACCTTCATACCAAGGATTTCTGAGCTTGAGGGTCCCATTTAATGGGAAGAAATAATTCACCCTTAAAGATACATACACATGAACATTCTACCATATTTTAAATCAAGATGATAATTCTCTAGTTAACTCTCACACATTAGCCTGAATTCAAAGTTATTAAGCATTTTACAATATTATCTTTAGGAACTTTTAAAAATGGACTGATTGGTTGTCTTTATAGATGTGAACTTATCAATGTTCTGTTTAGTGTTGGTATCTAGACAAGGAGTTGGCAGCAAGGTTCCTTTTGCACTAATTACATTCTTTTCCAAAAGTTCACCCTGCCTGGGTGTCCAGGTAATTGCAATTAAGTCAGGAATCTGGTAATTAGAAATTCAAGTGCCCTGCCAAGAACAATACACTTCCTCTTGACGTGCTGCCCACAAGAACTAATTCACTCGGAAAGGACAGAAGCTGATGTGAAGTGGCAGAGTAGATGTTGATTAAGCAACAACCACTGAAATAAATTTCCCCCCTCATCACTCTCCCTAAAATCAAATTCATTACATCTCATTTAAACTACCAGAAAGCATTTTATTACCTCTGAAACATGAGAGCACCAAAAGTAGTCACAAAAATAAAAATGATGCTTTTCTTCCTTCTAGTTAACAGAATTCGCCTGAAAAGACCTAAGCCTGTGAACTCTCCTGAAAACCCAAGAATAAGTACTCATGCTCTTCCCCAAGTGTTCAATTTAATCTTAATCAAAGAGCAACTATCCTTATTAAATATTATTCAATGAAGTTCTAATCCTACATGAACTAGTTTATAACAAACCTTAATAAGAAATATGAGACAAAAAACAGTGTACAGTTTATAATTATGGGTAACCAAAAACAAGTTCTGTATTGGGTAGACTATATAAATCATTTTCTCTATGCAAGGAATCACAAAAGTCTTACTGCAGGTTTCATTTTATTTTTAAATACAAAAGAGCAGTATTTTTACACGGTTTGTTATTTCATGGATTCAGATATGCCACTTACTAAATCTTATTCATAAAAGCATAATGATCTCTCTTCCTGAAAATCTATCCTACCCACTGTCACCAAATTTCCTAAAGGACTACTTTACAAATAACAAGCTCTTATTTTAAAAATCTTAAATGACTAGCCATAACTAAAGATCAAACTGCCATCCCGTGACATTCAACACCTTCCAAAGTCTCTAACTCCAAGATACTTTTTCAATAGCGAATGTCCTACTACTCCATAACACAAACCTTCAGTTGCAGAAAAACCTGTGTATTCAAATTTCCAAAATATAACCACATGCACTACAGATTTTGCTATGCTTTCTCCAGATTGAGATGCCCAGTTCTTTTCCACTCCTCAACCTCTTCCTGCCGGGGATCTGAATACTAAACATTCCACAGGACCCAGCCCCACTGATCTCCTTTGGGAAGTCATTCCAATTGTCTCACACAACCACCATGATCACTCTCTTGTCTGAGTCTTCCCAGCAATGATCTGTAGCACTCACTGGTGATTACTGTATGCTATTCTACACTATTATCTTTTACTCTATATAGACAAATTCAATTTTTCCAAATAAATTACAAGTGGGTTTTGAAAACCAGCTTACTTTTTCATAGGTACTACATGTGACTGGATCTCAATAAATGTCACTTATGTTTATGATAAAAGCCTTTTAGGGGTAAGGAGGTCATATATTGCATTATACATGATTTGGATAACTAGGAGAAATGATATTCCATAGTAAGTTGTCAGTCAAATTACAGATGAATTTGGTAAGCTGAACCTCTGTTTCTGGCCCATAAAACACAAGTACAACTGAGATGTTAAAATGACGCCAAGTTTTTTAAACACTATTTTTTGGTATGGAAGTTTTCCATTTTATGGCTATAAAATAAGCTAGATTTACCACAGACTTTGTTTTCTAGTACTCCACTGGCTAAGAAGATTTCTGAGATCCGTGTCAGACAAAACTGCTGGAAGAAGAGACTGAGATCATCAAAATCTCAACAGAAACACTGGAAACAAAAATGAAATGTACAGCATTCACCACCTACCCCAGAAGTACATCAAGTGCACAGTAAGAAAAGGCTACAGTAAGAAATTACCTTTCCCACTTTGTAGCAAAGCCTCAGGAGCCAGTAACACAATAAATAAAACTGCTGGTATGATAGAGAGATCCAATAAAGATACTTATCACTTATTTTCAACTTCGTCAGTCAAATATATCCTATTATTTTCAACATCTTTTGTATGTGTCTAGAACTTCACATTAGAAAAAAAAAATCCTCAACCATATTTCTGAGGAGTTGCTCTCCTCCCAAACAAGGACTAACCAACATATCAATTGGCACCAGAAAGCAACTACGTACCAATTATCAAGAATCAGTTACCATCTCTTTATACCTTCCCTCTCTGTAGACAAAATACTAGCAAAAATTTTAGAGCTTTCCTGCTGAACAAGAAGTCAGTCTTACTGTTTTTTATTTCAGGTTTATTCTAATTATATTTTAGAGAAACAAACAACACAAACAACTGTGGAAGCAATCTTTACTTAGAACTTTAGAACTCTGAATACATGTGTTAGGGAATAAATTGAAGCCATTAGATTGTAAAAAGAAAAAAAGCATTATTCCATTGCCAAAAAGAAACAAATGCAGTTAAAAAAAAATTAACCCAGTTGATAAATGAAGGCCTAACACAGGGTAAAATGATCCATATCTCTTAAAGTGGTACATTAGCCAACATCTAGTTTAAAGCAAGGTCTAGAAATTAGCTGTGATTTCAATGACACAGGGAACTACCAGAAAAAGAAACTAGCCACCACTGCAGGGTAGGCCCTTATTTGCTATTTATATTTGTGGAAAATTGTCTAAAGTACAAAAGGTTAAATGACTTCCTCAAGGTGACACAGTGAATACATATCAGGGACCAGACTTTAACAAGTCAAAGGTTGAGAGGGCAAAGAAAAGATAGAAATATTCCACAAATCAACCCCTGAAAGGAACCCCAAAGAACATCCCCAAGAATGTCACAGTCCAAACCCAGAGCTCCCATATGAAAGAGGGAAAAAAATTAACTGCAGGCATCCCAGTTCAGTTACCAAGTAACTATAGTCAAGATCGCACCAGACTTGGCAGCTTCTACTATGGATGAGAGATCTTGGAATATAATATTCCAACAAACAAAATATACAAACATATAACCAAAAATAACTTATCCTACACAAAGCTGGTTATAATCCTACAGAGGGGGAGAAATGAGCCTTTAATGAAATAAAGAACTTTAATGGAATTCTGATGAAAAGATCAAAGTGGAGTAGTAACATTAAAACACAAACAAAAGAGTCAAAAGAAACCTTAGAGAGGTAAATTTATTTGAGCAACTAATATACGCGTGATTACTTAATGCTAACACTTTAATAAAGGGAGAAGAAACGGACAAAGAGGAAAATACTTGACATTGGAGGTACAACCATTTTGAAAATCAACTTAGAATTATGAAAATAAAATGATTAAAATGTCCATATTCTTTAGCACAGTGATTCTCCTACTAGGCATATAGCCCAAAGAAGTCAATGATAAAAATAAAAGAACCTACTTATACACCAGAATATTTATATGAGCCCACTCCGTAGCAACAAAGAACTGCAAGTAAAGTACTTGGTTGCCCACTGACTGGACAATAGCTAAACAAATTGTATCACCTTCCAACAATGCAGTATTATTGTACAATAGAAACAAGTAATGAGAGAAGCATGTGAAGACTTACAAAAACTGATGTAAATTGAAATTAGAAAAGCAAAAATTAAAAATTAAAAAGACTGTAGCCATGTAAATGGCAAGATGGAAAGAAAACCCAGAAAATAACAAAAAACAAACAAACAAAAAAAACTACTCCCAAAAAAGACCTCCCCTACTACTTTACAAAGGTGTGGATACCACAGGTGTAGACTTTGCATATGTTTTTTATTTTCTACATGTTTATCAGTTTTATTGATTCTTCCCTCTTCCTCTTTTTATCTATCTTTCTAGCTATTTATTTTGTTTTACAGGATGGCTCTTTGGGAGGAAGGGGGCTAAAGGGATTAATTTAGGCACTGTAAAAACAAAATTAGCACAAGAGGTTTACTTTTTAATATGCACTGATTAGAACAGGAGAAAGGGAAAAAGGAAATAGATAAGCAGAAGAGTTTTGAAAGTAAAGTGTAGAATTCATACACACACATATATTTAAAGTGAGGCATTAAATAGATTCATGGATTCTTATAGAAACCTCTTTCTGTATTTTGTGTGTGTATGTATATTTAAGAAAGACTTAAAAAAAATTTTTAAGGAAAACTAAAAGAAAAAGCACTACTGGACAGGGAGTCAGACTATCTGAGTTCTATTCTTGATTCAGGTACTACACATCTTTATGACCCAGGCTGTAGGTCACTAGGAGGGGATTGACGTCAGTTTCCTTATTCATGAAATGAGGGAGTTGGACTTGGGTTAGATGATCTATCTCTAAGTTACCACGTTAGTGCCAAAATTTATGTTCTTGGTGAGACACAGTGTTATTTCTAAGGAGCAAGAAAATTGTTAAGGAAATTCCAAAATAGTTTTAGGCTGCTTTCTTCCCGAATTTGGCTTTTATAGTGTTTTTACACAGGCAGGAACTTAAATATAAAACAAGGAATTCTGATAGAAACACATAACGCCTTACCCTCAAAAAAAGTGGAAAAGAACTATTTAATGCTATTACTTAAATGCTTCAAGGACCATGATTTCATTTGGGTAGGTTATCCCCTAAACCAGCATAGATCACAGCATCTCTTTGCCTTAATAGACAATTTATAATAGTAGTTGTGGCATAAAATCATTCATTACCAGGAAATTAATCCTGTGGTGACGAGATTCTTCTCGGACAGAAGACAACATATCAGCTTCTAGGGTGATCATAAGGTTATTTCCAACTAGATAGGACCTGCAAGAGTTTGTGCTCTCCCAGCAGGGCCATCAAAAGCAAAGGAGCATCTCTAGGTCATGATCAGGACTCTAGCAGAAATACGCTATTTATAATTATAATTTAGAATACAGAAATAAAATACTCAATTGATAAACATTATAAAAAATATCACTTCCTTCCAGAAACAACCACTTCTACATTCAAGAGATACACTTTGAACCAAGATGCTAATGGAAGTGGCTAGGATTCTCAGCATTAACTAATTACCTTTAGGGAAAAATAAATAGCAAACAGATTGCTAAATAAAACTAGATAGGCTTCTATATTACTATTTTCTATTTTTCTATATTACTATTTTTCTATATTACTACTTTCTATATTACACATTATAAAAATGAGCTATCTTAATGTCTCACTGACTTGTTAGGCCTTTTCTGCCTACCAGGGTCCAGGTTACTTACAGCAAGGTTGTACTTGTCTTGTTCTTGCCTCAAACTTCTAGCCCATTGCACTGAACATACTTGATAAGCAAATAAAGGAAAAAGACTTCTCCAATTTTCCCAGCAAAATCATATATTCATTTCTTTAACGTTCAGTCTAAGAATTAGTTCCTCTAAGATCATAGCCAAAAATTAACGAGCAAGTAAAATAATGCCTGACACATAGTAGGTGTTTAATAAATGTCTGATGATTGAATGTTCATAGATTTAGAGCTGAAAGGCCTTAGAGGTCAGTCAATTACAGATAGGGAAAATGAAGGTATATAGACGTTAAATGACTTTCTTAAAGGTTAGTAAATAACACATATAGGATTTGAACCCAGGTCCCTCAAAATCTATTTTCCATAATCTTTTAACTACAGTGCACTGCTTTTTCCAGATAAGTTTAGTATTTCCAAATTTGTTTCACCTTGCTAAAATAAATTCACATCCTTTATCCTACATATGTTTTTGAATGGTTTGCAGTTGTTGGTCAGAATACAGCTAGCCAGGGCTATACAAAAAATTATTTAACTGCATGTGGTATTAAAAACAAACAAAAACAACCACCACCACCACCAAAACAATTATCTATATGATCTTTGAGTAGTCTGATTTTTCTACTTATCAGCTGCTTTGGAACTGTATAGACATAACCAATCACAATATGACTTTATGACTTATTTCTAGGTTAATGTGATTGCCCATTTTGCTAAGTTATTTTGAGGAAAGAATTATATTTTCTTCCAAACAAATTCACCCAATACTTAGTTGAACATTTTGCAGTATTTTGCACTTTCTGTCCTTATTTATACATGGTACTGACTCATAAAGCCATATTTGCATAAGAGTAAGCATTGAGATTCAAAATTTCAATGCGGGCCATGGTGGTTCCCCATGAAAACTTTAGTTTATTGCAGAAAAATGTGAAGACAAGGTACCAATTACATTGGGAGAAGGTGATCAGCTAGAAAAAAACTCACTTTGGTAGTAGACATATAGCATCTGTCTAAAGTTGACATCCATTTCAACAGGCATGTTTTTCCTAGACAGATCCATTACCATTCAATAACCTGTTTGAGAGCGATTTCCTGATAAATTGTACTACTCTGGACAAGTCACACAGGTTTCCAACAGTGTGGCTGCTGGGTGAGAATTCAACAATCTATGAGGGTCATTTTGCTCATTTTATAAAAATGCAACCCCTGCCACTCAACCTGCGTTTGCATTGCATCATCTGAGAGTCTGAAACAACACAATACCAGGCTTAGCTCTGCGACATCACTGCCAGGAAAAAAGTCTGATGTATCTCTAAGTCTCTCAATCACTGCATTTTTTAAAAAATAAATTTAACTATCTGCTAAGGACATACAACTGGAATTAAAAACCCAAACATACACAAGTCTAATCATATGAACATTATGTAAATTATAGTTTTGTGAATACAAAAACTGATTTCTCTAAAATGTGTAAAATGTGTTATTTGTGGGAGTCACAAACATCAAAAAGGGATAAAAAGAAAACTAATATTTTTTTCATGGGGAAAAAACCTCACCTTTTGTGTAGTGTATTATTTGTAATCACTAAATGTCTGTGATCTTTATCATTTGAGAATTATCTACATATGTTCAGTAATTGTATTGTAATATTCTTCTGGTGATTACAAATATACATACATTTATCTTAACTTCCTTTGCTTATTTTTCTTGCTAAGTATGCACATACAAGAAATGTACGCATTCACATGGTATACCTGAAGAACAAAGCAAAGCACTCACAACTAGAGCATTGGCTTAAGAAATTACATTTCAATGTAATCTAAAATATACTTCAAACTGGAAATATAATTTGAATGTAAGCGGTTTCAAATCGCAAATATTGTCATCTCAAATAAAAACAATTCCTTTAACAATGATTTTTTTGACTCAGTATGAGAACTTACTGTACATTCTTCTTTCTATTATTATTTACTGAACTCTAAACTGCATTTTCCTTTAATATTTAAATTGATAATAGAGCTGCCTAGAAGATCTAGTATTCCTGCGCTCGTTTCTATGTGCTGTTTCAGTTTTAAGGCACATTTTCCTTTATTTCACTTTTCCACAAGCCATAAAAAAAACTCATTTCTAATTCATCTGTTCGTTCAGCTTAACCTCTCTTCTCAGCAATTAAAGCACTCTGCGCATCCCTCATCTATCACACAGCCAGCTAAATAATGCATTGCGTCCTCCGCTCATCTTTTATCATCCCAAATGACAGGTATTAGCATATCTCCCCAGTCAATTACACTGCAGCGGAATAATCACAGCATAATTGGGCGAAAGCCACTCTAATCACCAACCCTGCAAACTCACAGAATAAAAACTGAGTGGCAGTTCAGACAGGCCTTGCTCTTGTCCATGACTCTAGCCAACAAGCTTGGCAGGTCTCCATTTGCTTCTTCCTTTTAAAAGTTATTCTTTGGGGGATAAACTTCTTAATAAATCTTATATAGAAGAAAAAAATATATATATACATAAATAGAAAATATGTACTCCTCATTGTGCATATATAGTCATATGCTTATACTCTTCAAGTTTGCACCAATTGTTAAATAGCATATAATGGAAAATTCTACTGTCAATCAGAAAGGGAAAAAAGTCATTTCATGGATATGATGTCATTATACGTTCTATTTCATGGCTTATATTAAACACAAAATCGAATGTTTAAATTTTTTTATAATAATCATACATATTTGGGAGAAGAATTATCTCTTGTTTAATATTAAAAATTTATGCCCTTTAAATTTCTATCAAGTATCCTCTGGGCCCTTTTAAATGTCGAGTTTTCTCAACTATGTACCCAATCCATCCATTTTTCACACAGACATTGAAAACAAAACAAAGTAATTTTAATTTACTTTTGCTATTCTAACATTCTTCAGCAACCTGGGAATGAGGGACTTCCCCTCATTTTTAAATTCAACTGACACATGACCCTAATTAAGCAATTATGTATGATATGCCAAGAGAATAAATTTGTACTTAATGAAAATGGAACATATAACATTATATTCACTTGAACAGAGCAGAAAAAAAGGAGGTGAAAAATTTTATCATAGAAATAAACTCAGAATTGGATGAATCAGAAATAGGCGGCTAATGTGGAATCACGAGAAGTTGAAGACAGAGAGAATAGTTGTAGCACTTAAAATAAAAAGAGAAAAATGAGAAATTTAAGGTTAACAAAATTACTTCAAGTAATCCTTTTGCAAATCTTAAAATACTGTTTTACCTTAATGTTTTATTTTTAAAATCATATTTCTTAATGCTTTATAGAATTGCCTAAATGATCTGGGGCCTTGGCCTAAATTGAAACATTTTAAATATATATTTTTATCTGATTTCTTGGCATAACAATACCTAGCATTTAAATAGCGCTTTAAAGATTGCAAAATGCTTCACAAATATTACCTCATTTTGTCTTCACAACAATCTGGGAGGGAGGTGGTATTTTTAATCCTCATTTTACAGAGAAGGAAAAGGACACTTGCCCAGTGTCACACAACTGAGTGTGGAGGCAGGATAGGAACTCAGATCTATCCATTACACCACCTAGATCATACTGGGTGAGGATCACCTAAAGGAACTGGGTAAATTCCTTGGATAGCCTTCTGGAGGCATGTGACCACTGTGCACAAATACTTACAGATTCATCAAAAAGAAGAGGGTTAAGAATTAGTGGATGAAACTTAGACCAATGGGTAGAAGCTGCAAAGGGTTTAGGGTTGATATAAGGAAAAAATAACTGATAATTTGGAATTGGCTACCTCACAGGGCTGTGGTTCTACCCCCTTCACCAGAACTTTTCAAGTGAAGGTGGGATAAGTGTTTATTGCAAGCATGGTAGATGTGATTCCTATCCAGTAGAATTTAGACTAGCAGGCCTATAAGGTTCCTACCTGAGATTCTGTCAATCTACTCTGCGGCAGTTACATTCAACCCTATATTACAGTTTTCTGCAGATGCTTCTATCCTCCCTAATAGACTGTAAGTTACTTCAAAGGAGAAGCTGCGCTTTATTACATCTTTGTATCCTTAATATCTAGAGCTTTAAAAGTAAATGTTTAATAGACATATGTTGATCTAGACGATCTATGATCTCCCACTGGATTGTGAGATTCTGTGAATTATTTAATTGAATCAAAGTATACTTTCACTTTCTACTAGGTGACTTTGAAGTGAGCTAGGAGATTGTTAACGATGGTCAGTGAGATGACAAACAGGCGTGCCTACACATCACGGGCTTTATAGGTTCTTTGGCAGCACATGTCATTGTCCAGTTGTGTCTGACTCTTCATGAACCTATTTGGGGTTTTCTTGGAAAAGATAATGAAATGGTTTGCTATTTCCTTCTCCAGCTCATTTTACAGACGAGGAAACTGAGGCAAACAAGATTTAAGTGACTTGCCCAAGATGATACAGCTAGTAAGTATCTGAAGCTGTATTTGAACTCAGGTCTTCCTGACTTCAGACCCAGGGCTCTATCTACTCTACCACCTACCTACTGTTGGTGATGCATACCCACATGACACGTACATAGTAAAACCCTCTTTTTAGTACTTCAGTTGTAGGAAAAACATCAGTAAGAGCATAAGAAATGATGGGAGAGGGCTGCTAGTACATAGTGAAAGAAACATACAAAGCACAAGATAATTATTATTTAGAATTTTTTAAATTTCCATTTTAAATAGAATATTTTCAAATATCACCTATATAGAGAAAATGCTAAAAATCTATACAGACAGCTCTAGCTTCTCCCTGAGCAAGTTTCCATCTCCAATTTTTTCTGTACTATTTCTAAAACTGAGTTCATTATATTCTCCCTTAAGGCTGACCCATATCTTCCAACTACCTTGTTTCTAATGTAAAGTAGTTCAAGAGAGCACTATATTTGCAGTCAAGAAACCTGGGTTCAAAGAATGTCTGAGATGCTTAACTGCCGTAATCAGCAGAACTTCAGATTCCTCATCCATAAAACAGGGATAGAAATGCTTACAAATTCACACACACCCCTGCCCCCCATTTCTGATCTCCCCTGTCCAATCAACACTCCACACAACTTCCCAACTGATACTCCTAAAGCACATTGGACCGTGACTCTCTCCCATTCAATAAAATCCAAATGCTCATGTGTACTGGCCCTAGCAACAAATACCAATTTCTCTGTTTGGCATGTGAACCCTTTCATAACCAAGCTCTAACATGCTGAGCTGATAATTTATTATTTCCCTTTGAATACTATGAATCCAGCCAAAATGGACCTTCTTACTATTACACATGCACACACACACACCCATTCTATCTCCCAACATGTAGAGGCTGTCTTCCATTCTTTGAATGTACTCTTTTCCAATTTGTGTGACAGAATCCCAAGCTAACTTCAAAGGTCAGTCCAAAAGACAACTCCTACATGATGGCTTCTCTGATTCTCCAGCAGCTAGCTCCCCTCCAAATTATCTTTTATTAATATGTATACTGGAGATATCATAACTCTGGCTGACTCTCCTGAACTCACAGAGGATGAAAGCAGGTTACAGAGACAATGAGTTGTTAAGACTTCCACTTTAACTCATAAAGGATGCATATACTACATCTTGCAAAAGGCGTTAGACCTTGAGTGATTTAACAGTCTGAGTGACCTAAACTGTAAAGGGTATGAAACTTGGAGTGACCCATTTATAGCTTATAATGGAAGTATAAAGAAGCACTTACACTTTGTTGCCTTTAGGAGGTATAAAATGTCCCTCCATCAATTTGAAGAAATTAGAGCCAGTGGCTGGCTAAAGGATCACCTATATTCCCAGTGGCCTTAAAAAGAAAAAATCAGCCAGCTCTGCATACCCAAGACTTTTTCCTCTGAGGAGTCACTTGACAGGGTGAACGTTAGGAACTCTTTGAGCAGCATTCACAAGAGGAGTAGGGAATTTATTTCCATCATACTGTCTCCTTTCCTCCCTCCCAAGTCAAGAGAGGTAGAGAGAGTTAGCTTTGGACAATAGTAGGTCAAGGGAACCAAACTAAGCAACCCGCCTAGCAGAAATGCTGAGCCTAGGGAAGTACCGTAAGAATACTGAAGAGAAGGGACATCATGTTGTTGCTCATGTGTATTCCTTATGTGTGCCTACCCTTTTTCCCCTGTCTACATCCCACACTTTCCATATACTCTAGATACTTGTTAATCTGTATGTTGTATTTACGAAGGAAGGGGGATATTTTTGCCTTTTTAAAAAATTCTAATCACTTATCACAATGTGTGGCAATACTAAATGATTAATACATAGTTGTTGGTAAACTGAGTGCACACTCTAGGACTACAGGGGATGATTTCCCCATATCCCTCTACTATTCCTAAATCTATCATTCCAGTAAACACTTCTGTGTTGAACTGTGTCTTCTGGTTGCCTAGCAAAGGCAACTACACTGGTAGGGCTGCAGCAGGTATAGTTTTAAGAACATACTCTCATAGAGAGCCTTGAATCTGGGGTCATCTTCTTGGGGGACACCACCTGTGAGTGTGAAATGGGAAGATAGCACGAAAGGGGTACCACATGTGAACTTGATCTTTCCCTCAATAAAATGCAAGCTCCTTGGGGGCATATATAAAAATATTTTATTTTTGTCTTTGCATCTCCTACACCTGGCTCAGAGCCTAGAACTTAGTAGGGGCTTGACAAATGCATAATAATTAAAAGGTCATTGTGAGTAATTACTATGACAAGCATTGCTATTGTGGCACCACCATCCACTCAGTTACAGAGGAGAAAAAGCTCGAAGTCACAGAATCTCCTTTTCCCCACTCATGCTAATACCATGCAGTCAGTGGCCAAGTCCTCTTGCTAAAATCTTTACAACATCTCCTAAATGTGCCTCCATCTATCTATTAATACTACCATCGATCTCTTTTGTTAAGTTCTCAGCACTTTGATTATTCACGATAGATTCTCAATAGCCGTTCCTCCTATCTCTCTCCCAGTCTTCACCAAGCTGCAAAAATAATCTTCCTAAAGCATAAGCCTGATCGTGTCACTCAACTACTTCCTAGAGGATCACTTGCCAACTCCTTTGCCTGGCACTCTTAAGGCCTTCCAGATTGGTTCGCACACAGCTTTTCAGCAGACCCATCAGAGGAACTACAGAACCTAAGGAAAATTCAGGTGGGGTCGGGAGAGGGAAGGTCCACGTGGCTGAGGTAGATTAGAGACAGAGGCCATGGTAAAGGACGGGGCTGAGAAATTAGGAAGCAAGACAGCTATTGGGTAGAGTAGAGGAGGAAGTAGAAAAGATGTATTTATTGAGAAAGAGCAGGAGCTGGAGATCCCTAGAAAACAGCAACACTAATCTAATTAATCTAAGATAAACAAACTATGAAAAAGGGATGGATGCTGAGTGATGGCGGTTCTGACTCTTCACTGCTTCTAACTAATTCTCCACCTGATCACACTGATCACTGGTATCCTGTAAGGCAGGAGAGTGGTCAGGTTAGGCAGACTGGCAATGCTTGGAAGGATGGCTCTTTTGGACCTAGAAGAAACTGCCTCCGCTCCACCCTGAAGAATGGAGTATCAGACCATGACCATGGGGAGTATGGGGAGCTGGGAGTGGATTTTCTTCTTCCAGCGTCCAAGGGTAGGATTTCTGCTTCCAAGCATCCCCCAGTGACCCTATACTAGTTCAATTTTTGCTGTTTGGCCTAATTTCATATTTCTCCCCTTCACAATCTAGGAAAACTGGTCTATAAGTTGTCCTCCAAATTGAACATGCCACCTCTGATCTTTGTCCATTGGTATAGGTTATCCACGAGTGAATGCCTATCAGTTCATAAAAGCCAATGGCTAAATTTTTAGTGTGAGCTTTTATGCCTCAGAAATCAGCAAATGCTCCAAACCAAGGTTTGAATTTTTTTAAAGTATTATCTAGACTTAAGAAAGTGATAAAGAAAAGGTTAATAATGCAGATTAAACTTAAGAATATATTGTGCATAACTTTTCCCCTCTGGAAAACTGGCTGTTAAACATTTACCAGCACATCTCTGGTTAGTCAATGTCTATATACCATGTATTCCTCTTCCTCAAGCACCATGGTCTCCTCCCTAAAGCTTTCCATGATGATGATGATGATGGTGATGGTAATGGTGATGAGGATGGCATTTATACAGTGTTTTGAAATTTACAAAGTATTTCACAAAATAGCATCTCATTTTATCCTCATGGCAACAATAAGAGGTAGATGTCACTATTATCTCCAGCTTATAGGTGAAGAAACTGAGGCAGACAGCAGTTAAGTGGCTTGCCCAGTATCACACAGATATTAAGTGGCTAATGCTGGATGTGAATTCAGGTCTAGCTGACTCGAGGTATAGCACTCTATTCACCATGTCTCCTAGGTGCCAATATGTAAATGTATGCTTTCCAAATAAAAGTGTTCTCTTTCCTCTTCAAATTTTCCTAGAAGATTCTATCCGGATTGCTTTTTTGCCCTCATCACATTCTTCCCTGGACTATACTTATTTTTGCACTTAGCTGATTATACCTCCTATCCCCTGGAGGAAAATGAAATCTCCTTTAGGGCCTCAGCTGTGTCATTTTTTTTTTTAAAGCATTGTATCCCTACCACTTAGCAACAAGTCTAGCACAAAAGAGATGCTTAGGAAATTTTTTTAAAATTATAATTCTACAATCTAATAAGGCAGTCTGACCATTCTAACTCCATTTTATATATTAAGTAATGAATACACCAAAAGGTTAAATAAAGAGCTGGTGGTCACAAAATAAAGCATAAAGGTAGGGTAACAGAATATCTCACATGATTCAAGCATTTTTCTAAGCTAAAAACCCTGCATTTGTAGGGGTTAAATCTTTTATTTGCATTGTTACTTCAAGAACTCTCCATGTATTTTTCTTGGCATTTCTTTGCAAATGTACCCACAGGATACATTACTTCACTTGTAAAATGGTAATTTTATTGCTTACTTGGGAATATCTTTTACAAGTACTTATCAGGAATACATCTGGTATGTAAGTATTAATTCAACAAGTTTTTTTAATCTGATTTTTTATAATCGCCTAATATTTTATTTAATTCATATAAATGCTATACTTGCTTTTAAGTGGTTTTCAACATATTGACTCTATCAATACCAGACACTCTCAACCGACTCACTAATCAAAAAGTCTTGAGAATAAGCCCAGTTTTTTTGGGGGGGGTGGGGGGAGTAAGGGGGAAGGAAGGGTTTCAGGGTGAGGAGAGAAGGATTATACCTTTCTGAGAAGCACTAAAACTTCATACGGAAAAGACGAAATATGCCCATTGCCTATCTGGGAATATTAACTTTCTGTCTTCTGAACTAACTTATAAAAACTTGCTACTTAACATACTAACAGGTGACTCAACTATAAAGTATTTCATAGACCACAAAAAAAAAAAAAACAAAACTTGGGTCCTATACAACAGGCTCACATAGGTAAGATTGGTGGGGGATGGAAGAGAGGAGAGAATTCACACATTTTTATTTTTATTATTACTAGAAAATTAAGTCCTCAGAAAACAGTGCCAAAATAATGTCCCCAGAGAACAGAAGACTAGAATTATTCATTCAGTCCTCAGACTATGAAGCTAAATAAGCTTTCCTTCAGCTTAGCTCCACCCTGACATGAAAGTACTATTTTTTGGCATTCAGTTCCCTGTGTCACATTTCAATTTCTGACATCTTTTCAAGAAGTAACCAAGGAGCAGAATATGTGAGGAATTTTGTCTTTGCAATGAACTAAAACCATGAGGTCAATAAATTTATTCAGCATCAGATGACAAAAGATTTGGCTTAGAAAGGAAAGATTTCCTATTTCATTTAAAATCTGTCTTGTAGAAAGAGGAGAAGGAATACACTGGAATGCCTCAGAAGATTAAACAGATGATATAAAAACAAAATATATTGGTATTTATTGAAAAAGATGAAAGTCTATAACTTCTTATACTCACAAAAGTGTATTTCTAATTTTCATATCACAACACTGCATATTCCAGATACACTGAACAAGCAATTCTGAGTTATGTAGGCTGATTCCATTTATTGATATTTGGATCTCAGTTTAACCAAACACTCTCACTAGAAGTCAGGATAAACAATTGTTCAAATAAAAATACTATTTTCTTTCTACGGAGAAGTTACAGCTCTACTAACCTCCTACTCAGATGATTTGTCTTTTCGTGGAATTGACCTCAGGTTCTTCAAATTTATGCCTGTGGAGTGCAATCACAAGCAGATTCAAAACAGTAAAGCCCTTTGAGTACGTGTATGGCAGTGGCCTGCATTTCTTTTGTCTGAGGATCAGCCTCCTGAAAGTTCTGAGATGCTCAAGTTGACCATAACAAATCTCAAAGACTTTTTACCATAAGGGATTGTGATTAATGTCAGTGAGGGAAGTAGGAATGAATGCTGACAAAATTATAGAGCCTTTAAGTACTGGAGAAGATCTAAGAACATAAAGAGTACATTAAACGAACCTGCTGATTGAATTTAGAGAAGTGTCATCTTCCCTAAATAAATACATAGATACAAAAATAGAATTAAAAAGCAAATTCAAAAAATATCTCTTAGAGCACCTACTATGCACGAAGTTGTTAGAAGTTAAGATTAGCAACAAACCAGGATCCACCTCGATAGGTTCTTTCTAAAATAAGTTTTTCCTCCTGCTTCTACGTTGAGCCTCTATGAAATCAGAGCATAAAAGAATAGGACTGGAAGAAACCTTAGAGGTCATTAGGTCCATACCCCACCTGAAGTGAAAGGCAGCGGGGAGGACTGAGGTGACCCTGTCAGCAGAGCATAAGATCTGCCAAATTCTACCAACCAAGAAAGGCCTGATTTACAGTCGCTGCGACATTCTGTATCTGCCGACTAAGAACTCACCTAGCTAAGAATAAAGAGGCCATGCACCAAGAGACTAGCCACTAAGGGAGGAGGAGTTGAGTCACTGAAATCTCTATTAAAAGTCTTTTAATATTTACACTTTGTGTAAATACCCAAAATTGTTTTACAACTTAATTTTATCACTAGGGCTTATTATATAATACGACTTAATCAATTAACAAGTTTTTATCACCCTTACCATGAGCCAGTCACTGTGCTAAGTGCCAGGGAAACAAATATAAAAACAGTCCTTACAGGCAAAGGACATGTATGCTATCCTGGGAGACAGCATGTACATACATACATACGCATGCATATGTATACATACATATATACTTACATATATATACACACATATACATATATACACAAATACATGTCTATATCAAATAAACACTATACTACCAAACAGAACAAATACCACCTAGTACAAAAAGGAATAGAGCACAGTTCCTGGATATTTTATTAAGTAGGTATTTAATAAATGCTTACTGATTAAGTGACAGGGTTTTGCAAAGGTGTCACATACTTCCAGAAATGAAATAGTAAAATATAAATCTTTGCTGGCCATGCTACCTCGTCCTTATACACACACCAAACTGTACATATTTTTGACACATCAATCCAACTGTTCAGTTTTCTATACTTCAGTTCAAAATGATCTTGTACTTACTATACATGAGCATTTGTGTATGTTTATGCATACGTGTGAACGCTGTTTCCCCAATCAATAAGACAAAGTCCCCAACAGAAGGGCAGGACCTGTTTCTATTTCTTTTTAAAAGAATGATTCATAGACAAAAAGTGAGAATTTTGAAAAGTTGATAGGATTATTTATGAACAAAATCAATGTAACTAGGATGCAATGAGCAAGGTGAATTTCCCAAAGGAGAAGTAATCAAAAGGCTCCAAAAATACTTCTTAAAATAAGAATTGTCAACCATTTACAACCACATAAAAACCTACTCCAAATCACTAACAATGAGATATACGTGTATTGAAAAGACTGAGGTTTCATCTCTCAGTCAATCAGCAAAAATGAGAAAAGATGGAGATGGTCAATGATGGAGGTTTTTGGAAAGACAAGAACAATAAAAAACTTTCATAAATTTATAAAGTGTTTTATTTTCAAAAACCTGGGAAAATCTTAAGTTTCCTTAATAATCATTAGTCATAAATTTCTCTTCCTAATCTTTGCAAAACTAACCCTCTTCCAAATTCATAGGAAGATTTTGTTCATAAATAATCCTAACAACTTTTAAAAATTCTCACTTTTGTCTATGAATTATTCTTCTAAAAAGAAACAGAAACAGTTCCTGCTCTTCTGTTGGAGAGTTTGTCTAATTGATTGGGGAAGCCCTGAAAAGTCCGTTCAAGCTTGAAATACAGTCTTATGATCACTCCTCTCCATGTCTTTGGACTGGTTTTTCTTATACCAGTAACGCTTTCTGTTCAAATCCTTACCTCTTAGAATCTTGGCTTGCTTCCAGAATCACCTCAAAGCTAGCTTTGCTGGTCACCACACCCTAACCCCCTGCTGCCAGGGCCTTTTTGTCTAATGCTATCTTCCATCTATTCCATGTCTATCTGCTTTGTACCTATTTATATACATGCTTTCTCCGACAAGAGCAGGTAAGCCTTTGGAGGGCTTAGAATGGTTTTTGCTGTTTCTTTGTATCCCCAGGGTTAAGCACAGTGAATAGATGCTTGACACATGGTCAATGAATTATCAATTGATCGACTATTTCTGCGATAAAACCAAATTCTGGAACCAAAACAACGAGTTTTTTAAAAATGCAATCCTTTCTAATTTCTGAAGTAATAAATGTATAGGGGAAAAAATAGTCAGAATAGGGGCCTATGTAAGGGTTATAAAATCACAAAATTGTGACTCCAGGCTAATTAACTCTCAGCTGATTAAGTATCTGTTGGACAACTTTCATAATAACTGGCTATGGAAACTTGACTTGAATCCTTCCAGGGTATATACAATGGGATACAGGATTGTTAAGTGAAACATGTTTTACGTATTTTAAACTGCTATAGAAATGAATTATTATTATTATTAATATGATCTCCAGAGGCAACTAACTCCTCTTTTGGAAATCTCAATTTGTCAGAAAGTGTTATTTTTTTAAAAATCCTCCTCATATGGAGTCAAGATTTCTTTCTCTCCAATGTGCATACATTGGTATTAATTCTGCCCCCGGGATCAAGCAAAAGAAGTATAATCTCTTTTCGATTTATAACTTTGAACACAGATAGAATGAATATCCTAAGTTTTCTTTTCTATGGGTTAAATATCCTCCAGGTCCTTCAACTGATCCTTGTATATAGTATGATCAAGGCCCTTTAAAATCCTGGTCCCCTTTCTCTTGAGTATCTTACAGCCTATAAAATATCCTTTATGAAACAGCTAGATGTGTTCTGACTGGACACTATGGATTCCCCAATGCAGCCTTAAGATAGCAGTAGCCATTCTGGCTGCCGTATCACACTTTTGAGTCAGAGAGCTGGCTTACACTACAATGCTTAGATGTTTTTCAAAGGAACTGAATTCTGAAGCCTCCCCCCATCCCAACCCCAATCATATACTCAAGCTGATCTTTTTTTGAACCTACATATAGAACTACAGATTTGTCCTCTTCACTTTCATCTTATCAGAGTCAACCTGGTGTTCTAACCTATTGAGATATTTTTGGATCCTAATTTTGTCATCCAACATCCCTTCCAAGCTTTGTGTCATCTGCAAATCTGAGAAGCATGATGCGCGCGCACACACACACACACACACACACATATTCACCCAAGTGTAAAATTCAGGAATTGTCTCTTCGTAATGCAGAGATGGAAAGGTTTCATGGGGATGGGAAATGGAAAAAGGAATGGAAAGGCAGAAATTGAAAAGTAAGAAGAAAATAATTTTAATTTCTTTTTTTACACAATTCAAGAATCATATATGAATTAATATAGAAATGTATGTCTAAAATTAAGTCAGGAAAAGTTGCAAATACAATAAAATAATAAAACAGTGATTTAAAAAAGTTTTCCCACAAAATTGTCTCCCGAACATTGACTTTTTCTTTTCAGTTTTGTTTACTTAAGCAAGGAGAATCTGGTAAGTTCAAGCTCTGCCAAGAATTCATCAAGACCCTAATATAGCCCTGATTCAAAGCTGTGTACTTGTCATTACCTGATTACATCATTTTAAAGAATTGAAAATCTCCTACCACATTACCACTTTCAAAATTAGAGCTGATTGAAGACTTTCAAACTGATGTTTGCATGGTTTGGGGTTTTGTTTTTTTTTTCTTTTTTGATAACAAAGTCTTCAAGAAAACGTATTACCAAAGTACAAAAGGAAAACACTCTATAACTGAAAATCAAGATGAAAATACAGCCGCAGGAAATTACTCAAGTGAGTTATTACAGCATAAGAGTCATCATTGCCTGGAACCAGAAGCATGTAAAATAAATATCACAAACAGAAAAAGAAAAAAAGGGTATGAATTTATATAAAATTATCTACCAAAAGTCATTGATCCTGATTGTGAAGGGTTTGGGTTGACAGGATTTGGTAGCATCCCAAGAATCCGGAAAAATCTACATATATTCCCATAGAAATCCCTCAATTTATATGTCAGGGTACTGAAAAAACACAGATAAATACACAAATTATTCTGAGTAATAAAAATAAAGTACAAGTTGGATTAGAAAGCTACTATGCTCTAAGTAGGTTTTCTTTCATTTTAAAATAAACCAAGTAAAAACACACCATCACCCAAAGGAAACATTTATTTTTCTAAACAAGGCAAAATACTGTTTTCAATTAAAAAACCCACTTTTTAAAATAATAAATCAATTAAAATTTATTACTGATTAAAGTGTTGCCCATTGAGTGTGTTTCTCTTTACCATAAATAAGGGGATCTAGCTTCTTTTCTGAACACATTTTATAAATTATGCAAACACAAACACACACGCGCACACATGCACACAGAGTTATATAACTTTATAATAAAAAGTTCCACTCTGAATTCAAACTACAACTAAAACATGTAGATTTTCAAAAGGACTATGAAAGGTCAGTTCCTTAAATTGTAAAGGTAATAAATAGCTTATTGCTTATGATCCATCCTTATTTCACTCCCTCACTTTAGTACTTACAAATCAAAGACAACTAGGGTGATGAACAATGCTAGATCACTGGGGAAGATACTGGTAACTTTGGGATGAGCAACAGTCAAAAAATATCAACTAAAGCGTACTACCCTCAAAATCCTCTAGGAAAAAAGGGGGCGGGGACTCAGGGGTGGGGAGGTGAAGAAAGTTTTAATTTTGCACCCAATCTAGATTCAATCATCAATGGATTCGTCAAGAGAATGATAATTAAGATAAGTTTACACTAATTCCTAGGGAACATCAAACACCATTTCAGCTGCTATATGGAAGGGAGAGTATCTGATCGCTTCTTGTAACATACTCTGGTTTATTTTCTTTTTTTAAATAGAGGGAAATAAAGACATCACAGATGGGTAGCAAAGTCTTTAAGTGGCTGTGTGTAATTTTTTTTTAAAGTATACAAAATAATACGACCCAATTCGAATATAAAAACTATGGAAAATAAGTAAATTTCCATTCATTTAGAAAATAAAAGACATGAAAAGTATAAAGGTTTTCATGACTAAGCACAGCTCATAATGTGTCTTCAGACTTAACTTTTTGATAGGAAAGAGCAAGAAGCCCGAAGTGTATAAATGTACCGAATAACTAAGTGCTGTTTCAAAAAAGGATGATAATGAAGAGGCTCGGTTAGAAGAAAACCTAAAAAGGTCACAAAAATATGAGAAATTCAGTAAGACCCTAGAAGATACCACCCTAAAAACAAACGCAGAGGTCACTTTACAGAAAGGTTTTGTCTACCTGTATGTACGCTCCTCTACCCCCTACACACACAGGTACTGATCGATATGACTGCACCTGGATTTTAAAAGCTCTGCAATTTACAGTGGCATACCCTCCCCTCCCCTAACCTAATGATGCTTGGATTTTTTTATTTGCAAAATTACTACAACAACAATAGTAATATCAAACCTTCCTACCTTACGGGAACTTTATTTTACCTTAATGTAAGAATCAAATAATAATGTTTGTAATGCGCTTTATAAATCATAAAATACTATGTAAACATGAGCTAATATTAAAATGTGTCTTATTTTCCCTTTAGAGGGCTTTTTTTTTCAAAGAGGATGGTTTACTAAATAGAAGTTTGAATTTGATGAATATGAGGAGTTGAAGGTGTGTAGTATTTTCCATGGAGATTCACAATAAATTAATTGAGTAGGTTTCATATATTTTTGATGTATTTAAGTGAGGTTTTTAAAGGAACTAGTAAAACCATAAATTACTACAGAAATGTTAACTATTATTGTTTTAAATTAAAATAAGTATTTTAAGGGACTGAAGAAATACATCTGGTACTGGTATATCAACCAGGACTTTTGTATAGCCTGCCTGGCCTGATAAATGCCCCCCAACCTAATTACTATAAAATATTGACAGACAACTAGGTGGCACAATGAGTAGAGCATCGGCCCTGGAGTCAGGAGGACCTGAGTTTAAATCCGGCGTCAGACACTTGACACTAACTAGCTGTGTGACCTTAGGCAAGTCACTTCACCCCAACTGCCCTGCCTTCCCCCCTCCAAAAAAGCGAAATAAAATAATGACAGGAGGAAGAAATCTTTGTGATCATCTAGTCGAACCCCTCTCATTTTATAGGTGAAGAAATGGAAGCCCCGAGATTAAAAAATAGTAGCCAAGCTACCGAAAGTAGCTAATAGCAGCAGGTCTCTTAAATGAAGGGTTCAGCTAACTTTCTCTTATACTGCACTGTCTTTCAAGGTACCAAACTAAATGATCCTGGGAGGGGGAATAAGTTTTCTATTTCTGAATATGATTGATGATTCTACAAATGTAAGCTCTGGGGTGAAATATGGTTGAATAAGTTATAAATACAGTAAAACTATTTCATGCCAAAAATGTACCAGACATTTGACCATGCAATATTCATTTTGAAAAATCTACAGGCAATTTTTCTTCTCTTCCATTTTGTAGTTGGACATAACAAAATATCTACAAAAATCAGCCATGAACCTGGGCTCCAGAAGCAGTATGTACATCCATATACATAGCTTCTTTGCCACAATTTATGGTAGAAAGGAGATTTCATTTTATTTGGTACTTTATGCTGTAAAAAAAAAAAATTTAAGCATATGGATCACAGGGTCAGTAATTCAACTATAAACTCTTTAGCTTCAAGAAATCATACGTGGATAATTTAACCAAATAGTATTGAAATTAAACTCCCTGTTCAGATATTTAGACACATTGTGAACAATCAGGAAAAAGGCCGTGGCTATTGCCAAGACCATACCGTCCAGTTTCAAATTGATAGCAAGGTTGACTTTTGAAAGCGGCTCAAAGAGACAACCTAGAATCTGTTCTGCATATCTATGAGTAATTAAACATGATAGAGGAAGAGAAGACAGAAAAGGACCCTTTCCTAATTTGTTTCCCTTCTGGATGGGAGCAAATTATGACAGAGTAACAATGGTTATTTTTTTCACTGAAATAAGACTTTGAGAAAGATGAAATTCTAAGCAAAATGGTATTTTAACGAATGTAGTATACATGTAGTTTATAGCAAGAGTAGGTATTAGGGCCCTGTATAGAAAAATGAATATAGTTATCCCACATCTAAGGGGTTAGTTAGTTAGTGGCTGGCAGACCTGTGATCTGGAAAATCTGCGTAAAAATTTTTGGCCCTCCTGTTGAGTCAAAGAAATCTGACTTTTTTTACTGTTTCTTTTATGGAGTATTTACATTATTTTATCATAGAATTTGGATTAAGTATTTGGTCATAGGCTATATGTAGATTAATGTTAAGTAAAAGTACTGGCCTTTGTGTGTCATACAGCTTTCGCATTCTTTTCGCAAACTTTTAAAGAGATTGTGTATATGGTATTAAAAGATAAACTGTTGATATCATACAATACAATACATATATTTTTATGCATATGTGAGTTTCTAAACTTTTTCTGTGTCATCTGCTGGCCTTTGTTTAATTTCTTATGCCAACCACGATATATTGAAATGGTGATGGGGAAAGTCATGATGTGGAAGGGATAACCGTACAGAAGCCAAAGCCACATATTGAGAAGAGAAGACTTAGGGGAAAAGACTCTGATGCAAAAAAAGATTGAAGGCATAAGGAGAAGAGGACAGCAGAGAATGGGATGGATAGATAGTATCTCGGAAGCCACAAACATGAGGCTGGACTCATGGAAGTCAAGAGATACTGGAGGGCCTGATGTAATATAGTCCACAGTGCCATGAAGAGTCAGACGCGACAGAATGACTGAACAACAACAACAAAACAACATTAATGCATAGTTGTATATTAGTATGACATAATGAAAATTACAAATATTCCTTGATACATGGGTAGTTCCATAAGATTCAATTACTCTTCTCTTCCTCCATGTTTCAGGAAGGAGCCGCAAATAATTCAAATAACCCTGCCCAGCTACAGGGTATGAAGAGTTGCAACTGAAAATTAGGAAGAAAGGAAGATGTCTATATCCCTAAAGCCAGTGAGAAATACTGCCATAGGTAGGAGACACACCGTTCAAGTTCTGAAAAGAGAGAATATGTGAAGGATAACAAATTATCAAGTCTTAGAGGTGAGGGGGGGGAGGAGATATCCATTTTTAAGGTACAATGAGAGAGGGTTCCTCTAGCTCCCGGAAGATCCCTCATGTGCAAGTCTCAAGGGCTGCAAACACACTTATGAGGGACAGACCTGAATGTTCTTTCCATATAGGGCATGTTAGAGATCAGGTCACCCAGAAAGGGAACAAATGCCATCTTCTGGAAGCTTAGAAAAGAAACAGAAGGCAGAGAAAAGGCAGAAAGGGAAAGGGGCTTGTGATAAATGAATGCCACATTCTAGGGGCAGGGGGCAGCTATTGGAAGTGGGATGGCATAGAGAAGCACCGAAGTGCCCAGAGATGCAGGCCCTGCTGAAGTCCCTAATGGTAAGTGATGGTGATGACAAAAGCTTCTGGGCGTACGGTTGTTCATTAATGACTACTGTTATTTTCTAAGGGCTCTGGGCTACCTCTGATTTCTGTTAACATTTGAAATAAATTTGTATATATATTTTGAGCCTGGCAATGCCTGAGAGTTGCCCTTCTGGTTCTGATCCTAATATTTCTAAATTAAATTAAAACCTACACAGTAATACAAAAATAGATTAAAACTGAAAATAACAATGGCAATAACCTTAGGCTTTGTTTATTCGTGTACAGGATTTAGATGCAGAAAAGACATCAGAGAACTGCCCTTTAAGATGAATAAACTGAGATTCACAAAGGATAAACAACTTTGCTTAAGGGTTAAGCAGTAAGTTACTAGAACTCAGGCCCCAATTCCCAGTCCAGTGTTCTCTCTATTATGCCTCAGTGCTACTCCCTTAAACTACAGATTCTAAAGCATCCATATGAAGGTTTCTAAAACACGATGCTCTCAGACAAGTATGCATAAAGCAACCGTAAAGAACACTGAATTCAGCTTAAACTTTACAAATTAGGGTAGGGTGATATGCCCATGTCACTCAATAAGCCTACACTATTAAGATTTTATTGACTTATGCCATAACTGAATACACAGAGAAAAATATTGTTTCAGCTTGATCACATGTTTAAATTCTCCAATTTAGGATTTTGAGATCGTTCTAGAGTCATGAATTTAGGTCGAAATCTCATCTCTGATGCATACTAATTACATGACACTGGAAAAGTCACTGGTTCTCCTTGGGTCTCAGTTCCCTCATCTGTAAAATAAGGGGATTGGTCTAGATGGACAACTTTGAGGACTCCTAAAACTCCAGTTCTATCATCTGGTGATACAGGGTGGAAATGAAGCAAAGAAGTCTTCAATTTACCTGTCTAGAAAGGAGTTCTATTTGCTCTTCCTTTCAATTCCTACAATTCTCAAAAATACACGGTGACAAAATGAGGGATCTAGAAAGCAGGTATAGAAAGTGATAATCATTAAACTTATTTTTAATGTGTATAGCTCCCAGTCTACCTACAATTTCAATTATGGGCATATTAAAATCTATTAGGCTGGAAATCTATTAGGCTACAGAGCTTATTCTTGCTGTGCTGTGTCTGCCATTTTCACTATTAAAAAAGGAAACATTTTATAATTTATTTCAATGCTAGGTCATATAATTCACTATTCTAGAAAATTAAGATAAAATGATTACAGTGGTTAAAAATTTCCTCTCATGGCTTTACTCCTAACTTTCTGGTCTTCTCAACCCACCCCCAGCAGCTTACTCACCCATGAAGGATGCCTCTGCCCATACTGCCTACTCTTCCAACTTCATGGGGAAGGTCCTTTTTGAAAAAGGACCTAAGCTTCTTTACCATGCTGGAAGTACCTGGTATATCTGGTATGCTGTTGTATCTCCTAGCTCCCTACTTTCCACCTTTCACCTCCCTTGTATATGATATCTTCCTGAAATAGAATATAAGCTCCAAGAAGGCAGCAGCTGAATTTCTTTTTCCTTGTATTTCAATTCCCAGTGTTTAGTTTAAAAAATATCTTATTTCAATCTAAAAGAGGTGTATATATTATGAAAAAAATTATAGGATCATAGATTTGGAACTCAAATTATACTAAGAGATTAATGAGTTCATTATCTTCAGTTTACAAATGAGAAACTGAAGCCCAGAGAAGCTGTCATTCTTCTAAGGTCACACAGCTAGTAAGTGACTTTAATGGAATGCAAACAAGGGCATTACTGACTCTAAATCCAACAGGTCATTAACCATGCCAAAGAATCTATAGATTTAAAATAAGACATATTTATCAAAGGTGGGTAAATATTGTTGAATTATATAGAGCTTATAAATTTGGCACAGAAAAATTTTACTTATCCATTATCTCAGGCTTGTAATTATTGTTATTCAGTCCTATCTGTCTCTTCGTGATCCTGTGGAACATTGCTGCTCATAGGGTTTTCTTGGCAAAGATCCTGCAGTAGTTTGCCATTTCCTTCTCCAGTTCATTTTATAGATGAGGAAAATGAAGCAAACAGGGTTAAGTGAGTTGTCCGGGGTGACACAGCTAGCAAGCATCTGAGACCAGATCTGAACCCAGGTCTTCCTGACTCGAGGCCTAGGGCCCTATTCACTGAGCCGCTGACCTGTCTCCTTGGTTCAACACTATGTATTTAAATAAATTATTGTACATTTGCCAGTCTTCTCTGGCACAAATTTGTCCTCTTTCCCTCCAAAAGAGAGTCAAAGAATAACTTAACGACATCTACTAAAGATATGAAAGAAACATAACCAGTAACTGCATCAAAATACTGTGGAGTAATCAAGATAAAATATTTTACAAGCATCGTTCACAAATAAGAATTAGCTTATCATAAAGTAGTTCTGTTTTAAAACAAAACCTGCAAGTGCTTCAATAACCAGCAGATGGCAGAAGCATTGGCTAGTAAAGTCCTAAACAAAAGAAAAGAATATTCAAACTAAGCATGAGAACCAAAGTTAAAATTCTAAAATGCTAGGGATATTTTTAATTGGTGAAACACTTTATCAAGGAAAAATAGCCCAATTCTCTTTACTAGTGATGTATAATATAAAATAGAGAAACCACAAATGAACCTCATTTCCCCAAAATTTTCTGAAAGTTTTTACAAAACTATAATTAAAAAAAAAAACCTTGCTACTATTTAAATAATTGAGCTTCTTAAAATTATATGCCGCAGAAAATAATTTTTAAAAAAACTCAGCTATGATATCCTGGTTAGTTTCTAATGGTATATTTACTCTTGCACATATTTTTAATCCAAGAAACATTCATTCCTTCTTGTTTCTCAAGAAGTATAAATTTTGTGTGTGTGTGTGTGTGTGTGTGTGTACATGTGCACACGTATTTACACAGACATATGTCCTGGGCAAAATGGTTGGGATTTCACTGAATCTACTCTATGAAGAAAATTACCTTAAATCCAAATGATAAAACTGAAACCTACAGTTTACCTTTATCACTGTTTTAAATTTCAATATTCACGTGGTTTTATCAGCAAAGTGAAATCGAGTATCGTACTAGACTATCTTACTAGGATTAATTTAGCACCTAAGAGCTAGAAGGTACTACCTCAGACCTGTACTAGCTGTGTGACCCTAGTCAGGTCATTTAACTTTGGTTACCTTGATTTCCTCATCTACAAAATAAATGGTTTAGAGTAGATGGCCTCAAAGGCTCCTCCTTCCAGTTCTAAATCTGTAATCCTCTAATTTAGAAGGCTGAACTAGGAAAGGAGTGTTTAATAGGACTAATCAAACTTTAACTAATGCTAATTTACAAGGAAAAAGAAGTCACTTTAGGATATTAATTTGTGATTTTCATTTGGGCATATTAAAAAACAGCCACATTTGGCACACCAAAATCAAAGGCTTTATCAAATATAACACTGTATTAACAGTCAGCTGGATGAAACTCAAAAAAATCCATTATGAGTAACCATGACACTGGCTACTTACTCTACTATAGAGAGGTCTGGTTTCTCAACCAATGCCTAAAGCTTCTTGATACTGTTATTATCTCATTAGAAATGTCAACTTAGTTATGACCCTTTAGCTCAGGCAATCTTAAAATTTATTGTGTCATGGACTCCAGTGATAGTCTAGCGAAACTCACAGATTTTCTCAGAATAATGTTTTATGCATAAAATAAAATACACAGGACTTCAAAGGAAACCAATTATGCTGAAATATGTTTACAAAATATTAAAAACATCAAAAGAACAAGTCGGTGAATCCAAGGTGTAGAATCCCTGCTAGTCTAGTTAAATAGAATAGCTGTTCTGGTAGGTCTGTTTTTTAATCCTATGTTACTATTTCCACAAATGTCTTCCACAGTTTTTTCCTAGATAATTATAACACACCCTTATTTCAAGTGCTACATGAGTTAGTCGAAAATACAGCACTTAAATTCTTCCATGCCAACTTCTACATATTAAAGTTGAAAAACTGAAATGAACATTTATCACAAAAAAAAAGTGCTAAAGGAGCCAAGGTGCTACCTGGTCATATTTCACATGCTGTGTTTGGCCTCAATGACTCTATAAGATTTCTTCCTACTTTTTAAATTTTGGTTGCCTCAGTTGGTCAATCATATTATGCATAATAGCACTTCCATCATTTATTTTGGGTTTATTTGGGGAAAAAAAAGTAGAGGAAGAGACAGATTTGGGGGAAAAATGTCCCATGGAAGAAAGGAAGAAGAGTACTCCATGAAAAACTTGGGTGTGAAATCAAAGACAAATATGTGCCACCTCAAGTCTTCTGATTATATTTAGCCTTAAAAAAGTGTCTTGCAAAGACTATTTTATTTGACTGCAAATGTTAAGGTCCATTGCCATTTACTTTATAAATCAAACAGAAATCCTAATTCCATTTCAAGAAAAGCAACACAGAAGGAATGATTAGACTAATTATATTACAAAGCAGTTTATGATAAGGCGCAAAAGCAAGATTAAAAAACTAGTTATTCGTGGACTGATCCCACTGGAGGAATATAAGCATCTCACTTCTCTAAAGGGATCTCTCCTTTGGTTAGCTTTACTGAATTGGTTGTTGCTTTTCTTTTTTATATCTTTGTTACCGGACAGGTTTGTTATGTAGGCAAATGGTGGAAGGGGAAGTATATTTGGAAATAAATGGGGTATAAAAAAAGATATCAAATAAAACAAAATTTAAGTTCTCTTTCTCCTAACGTATATCTGAAAAAGCAGCATCAACAGAAATATTTAAGTTACTGTTGTGGTAAGATAAGGCCACTTCTGCAACTGATGGTCTTGACATGAAGTCAATATTATTTTCAAATGAACTGTTTCAATACAAAATGCTACTTAGTAACTTGAATTTAACTAGGTAAAAGGTCAATAAGAAAAAATCCCAATAGCTCTTGGAACGTTGAAAGAGGTGAAGGTCATAAGATTTTAAAGGTTAGGGACATTACTTGACTCTACGGCAGAATAGTAGGGTAGTACACTAATCAAGAAGATTGTGCTTTTTAATCAAAATCACTAAATGCTATTAAGTACCATTTTATTAAAAGTGGGGGGAAGGGTGAAAAGGGGGGCATATTACATATGATGTCAGATTTAGGGATTTTTAATTTTCCCCTTCTCTTCGTTTTCCTCTTTTGTAAAGGTAAGTTACAGGGACAGCTCTCTTGGAAAGGAAGGAGAGAGCCATACAGGAGAAAATTTAGGTGAGGTAAAAACAAAAGATACCAATAAAAACTTATCTGGGAAAAAAAAAAAACCAATTGTTCTACTTATAAGAGGAGTAAGAGAACTAGCTGCTGATACACACTAGCTTTGTGACTCTAGGGCTAAGTCCTTACTGGGAACTTTCTATACTGATAAAATCACATGTCTAGTTTGTTGCGGTTTTTTTGTTTTGGTTTTTTTTTTTAACAGAGTTCTGCTCCCATGAAACATGAGGTGGGGGGCAGATGGGAGAGGATATAATTTGCACAAAGATAACAACTAATGAGAGATTCCACAGTATTCTAGAAATATGTGAGGAAGAAGAGTACACAACTAGTTCTTGTCCCTATTATATTAAACAACATACGATTAACTAACATCAACAAAGTGGGATTGATTGTGGGGCATTAGAAGTCACAGATAATACAGCTGTGGCCTGCTAGAAGCTGATGAATCTTGTTAGAGACCCACAGATGTATATAATAAAGTAGTAAAAATATGTCCACCTAAGATGAGTGGGAAATTAGTAATGCTCCCACCACCACAGAGGTTCACAGAAATCATTTCAGGTTTGTAGTTGGGGTGGTCAGGAGAAAAAGCCTTATGAAGGAGGTGAGATAAGAACCGGCCTTTGAAAAACGAGCAGAATTTTGAAAGGCAGGGAGGGATGAGATAGGGCCATTGTAAGGAGGAATGTTATAAACCAAGGAATGGAAAGAAAAAAGAAATCCCTCACAAATTCAAAGGGTAGTAAATAGATCAGTTTATCTTTGTTTTTTCAAGGGCATCTAATCAATGACATTTTATCAATCAAAGGAAAGCATCTGATAGAAATAATAGATTTCAAAGCATGTTCAACTATTCTCTAGGAAATCCAAAGTTACAAATCCTACCATTACCTGCATCTTAATGCCTAGCTTTAAATAAATAATTGAAGTTGTCTGATCTCCTTGGAACTTAAATCTCCAAGAAACAATGCTAAAAAAGACACAGGAAAATTGTTCCACATGGTTAATGGAAAGGAATTCTCTATCAAATTCAAGAAACTATTTCTTGAAAAGTTTTTTGGCCTGCAAGCAAATAAGGGTGTGTGTGTGTGTGTGTGTGTGTGTGTGTGTGTGTGTGTGTGTGCACACGTGCACATACACATACTGTGATAATTTTAGAAATTGTTGAACTGCAGTTAAATTCTCTCTTTTTAGGTTATTCTCAAGTATGACTGTTGATTTTTCTGCCTGATGATTGTCTAAGAATCTGGTGGACACATCATGATATAACTGCCAAACCTCTATAAACTGATACCGATCAGCAATTTTGTTCTAGATTTTAAAATGTTTGAAAAGCTATAAGGAGATAAAAGATGTCGTATAAAATTCTGGGTGTCACATATACTCAGAAACTCCAAAAAGAGTAATACATGAGTGGAAAATGTTTATTACAGAGCTTTCTCCAGAAAGGCAATAAAACACAAGAATATAAAACATATTAAAATGCTTGCCAAAGAGAAGTGAGAACGAAAAGAGAGAAAATACTAAGTAAAGACTCAAGAAAAATCTATAGCTTACTTAGAATTCCTAATTCTTACAGGATAACTGGGTTAGGTATATGTATCTGTTTGGCCACGGCCATTACCAAGTCCTTGATTCTTTTTTTTTTTAATTTCTTTTTTTTTTTAATTTTTATTTTTAGTTTACAACAGATGGTTCTACATAATTTTGATTTCCAGATTTTCTCCCCTCCCTCCCCAAGACGGCATGGAATCTCATATAACTACCACAAATGACTTAGCTTTGAATTAATTTATACACTAGTCAAGTTGCGGAGAATTACGACCAATGGAATGAATAATGAGAGAGAAGAAACAGAACCAAAAAAAAAAAAAAAAACCAACCCAAAAACAAAAACAAAAGAGAAGAGAAAAAGGTGAGCATGAAGTGTGCCTCAATCTGCATTCAAACTTCACAGTTCTTTCTCTGGATGTAAATAGCATTCTCCATCATGAGTCCTTTGGAGTTGTGCCTGCACCCAAGTCCTTGATTCTGTAACTGGTTTCCTTCTCTATAAAAGGATGCTGGTCTTTTCTACCTGTAAAATTTAACCATACTGAGGAAGGCTTTGAGACAGTTAACAAATTGGGATAGGGACAGAACGTGATTTCATTGACAAAAAGAAGTCCAGGATAAGGAAATTCCTTCTATCAATACAAGTTTTAAGTGAGCTGAATGGAACACAGAGTTTAAGTGACTTGGTAATGGTCAAAATGCCAACATACGTGAGAAGCAGGACTGGATTCCAGATCTTCCTGGCTGAGGTCAGTTTTCTAACTAAGATAACATGAAGACTTATAAGACAAAAATTACTACATTTTGAGGAATATGCTTTGCTAAATTTATAAAGTATGTAATGATTATAAAACTCTGACTGTTAAAGGTGGAACTGGAGAAGGTTAATTAGTCGAGTAAAAATGTGATAAATTGGAACAATTACCCTTATATCTAGAAAGAGACTGTAATTCCTGAGACTCAATTTAGGCCAGCTTAGCCACTGAAAAACCAGTTCAAGGATTCCCATGGTACTAATGCAGTTCCAGGGTACCATTAGGGTCTATGTATAAAATCATAAACAAATGATAATTATTCCTCTTAAATATTTTTTACTCATGAAAAAGTTATTCCCAAAATTTAATGATCCTAGCTAACCCCATGGATCTCCCATTTTTTTTCTATCAAGAATTCTGAAAGCAAATCTTGTGAGTCTTTCTTCAAATGACATGTTAGTACAAAATTAGTCAGTCAATATACACTTAGTAAATACCTGTTATGTGCCAGGCACTATTCTAAAGGATGGGGATACAAAAAAAAAAAAGACAATAGACAAATGTTGCCCTAATAGAGTTTACAATCAAATGAGGTAGACAACAAGTAAACAAGCATATATTAAAAGGTCATAAATAGATACAAAGACTTTACATATCTCTATGACCTGTTAGTATAAGAAACAAGAAATATGAAATAAGCATATATGAAGTAAGAAATAATTAAGAGAAGGTACTAGAAATAAGGGTTGGAAAGTTTCCTGTAGAATATAGGAATTTAGCTGGGTTTTCAGGAAAAACAGTAGGTAAAGATAAGGAGAGAGAGAGCGCATTCGAGGCATGGGGAACAGCCAGAGAAAAAAGAGCTGAGATGGATGGTCTTATTCCTAGAATGGCAAGGAGGCCAAGGCTGTCACTGGACAAAACAGTTTATGGAGGGAGTACAGTATAAGAAGATGGGAAAGGTAGGAGGGTGTTAGTATGGATAAGAAAACATTTCAAGAAAATAGAAAATATGGGCCTAGCCATTCTGGAATGCAATTTGGAATTATTTTAAGAAAGTGACTAAAATTTCCAAAGTCTGATTTAGAAATGCCACTGGTAAACATATGTCACAAAGAGTATGAAGAAGAAACACATACTAAAATATTTATATTAACCACTTTTGGTGACAATGAATTAGAAACAAAGTAGACGACCATCAATTAAGGTATGTCTAAATAAAATGTGGTGCATGTAAGCAACTACATCATAATATATGACCAAGAAAAGCAGTTTCCTTCCTGCTCTCCCTAAGTAGTAACCTCCAAATATAGCAACATTCATCTGATCTGTAAATCAGTTCTTCTGAAGAGAATAAAAGGCTAAAAACAAAAAGTAGATTACATACTGTGAGTAGTTGGAGGAACAAAAGATATACTCCTGACCCAGAGTAACAGAATAAGTGTTGTAACATGGGCTGTGTAGAAACTGTTTACAGCAGGTAAACAATATTAGAAATCTATATTATAAAATACGAAATGCAACATGAAGCCATGAAAAGTAATGATGGCGAAAACATAAATTACATAGGAAAAAAACTTTTTATCAGATGAAAATTGTTGGGAAAACTAGAAAGCAATCTGGCAGAAACTGGAGTTAGACTAACACCTTACACTATATTCCACAATACATTCTCATCACATATACAACCTTAACATTAAAGACCATACTATTAAAAAATGAGAAAAGAAGCAGGGCACATACTGCTCACAGCTATGGGTACTCTTAATCTAGCAACAAATAGAGGCAAGTAAAAAAGATAAAATAGATAACTTTGGTTACATGAAACTGAAAACCTTTGTATAGACAAAACTAACACATCTAAGATAGAGAAGTGGTAGACTGAAGAAAAAAATGCATTGTATTAAATTTCACTGATAAAGGTTTCATTTCCATGATATATAAACTAAATATGTGCATGTGTGTATGTATGTATGTACATATAACTAACAGCCATTTCCTGAGAGATAAGTGGTAAATGAACAGTATTCAAAAGAATTGCTAAGCTTTCATAACCACAGCAAAGACTGCTCCAAATCACTAATACTAAAAGAAATACAAATCAAAACAATCCTGAGAATTTGCCTTAAAACTGCAAAATGGCAAAAATCACAAAAATGGCAATAGTCAATGTTGGAACAACTGTCAAAAGATAGAAACACAAAAATATTGTTGGTGGAGCTCTGAAATGGTATGACCATTTTAGAAAGCAATTTGGAATTATGCAAATAAAGTGACCAAAATGTCCACACCTTTTGAACCAGACTAAATTACTGGGTTTATGCCCCAAGTAAGCCATGAATAACAAGAAAGTCCTTATGTATACTAAAATATTTATAGCAGAACTCTTTGTAATAGGAAAAAAACTGAAAGCAAAGTAGATATCCATCAATTGGGGAATGGCTAAACAAATTGAGGTACAGGAATGTAATGGACTAACACTGTCCAATTAAAAAAAAAAAAGCTATGTTAGTGATAAATACAGAGAAGGATAGAAATAACTGCATAAAATGATGCAGAGTAGAGTAAGCAGGGTGAAGAAGAACATATCCATTGTAACTACAATTATGGAAATGGACATAATTACATACCAAAAAAATAAAAAATGAATGTAAAAAAATCATAAAGATTAAGCAGAACCCAAATTGAAATGATATGAGAACACCCCCCAGCTCACATTTACACATTGCACATGTTTGGGGGCTTTTTAAAGGTAGCAATCAGTTGTGCTGATTTTTTTAACCTTTCTAAATAATACTTTTTTTTTTAAATATGATGGCTCTCTGGGCTGACTATAATGATGTAAGAAAAAGAAGATCAACAAAATCTCCTTAAAAATATAAGAAAATTATTGGAAAAAGAAAACAAGATTACAAGTGCTTAGTGATGTGACAATATACAAGAGGGATCTAGACCAAGTTGATATGAGAAATTTAAGGAAGGAGAAATCATTTTTCCAGTATGGGGAACGGTATCAGGAGAAGATTCACTTTGATATTCAAAACATGTTTTCAGTCATTCTCTACATGTTTCTGCTGGGACTCAATTGCTCAACTGACATCTTATTAAAAAGGCTTAGTTTCTAGTATTTTATATTACAAATTCTAACACTGACATCTCCATTTACAAATATTACTACATTTAGAAAGTTTAAAAATGTGTGTTTAGATTTATTTAAAAAGCAGGGGCACCACTGGTCTTTTAGTATATTTATTTAAGCATGAAACACAATTAGTATGTATTTCAGCTGCAACTCATCATCAAACTGCAAGAAGCAAGAAATGAAATGGCAACAAAAAGCTTCCTGGTGAGAGACTCTCTTAAGCCAGTTCACCCTAGGAACATTTAAGGATGAAAATAGAAGGGAGTGAACAGATACAAATGGAAAAGACTTATTAAGACATCTATAACAAACTACTGACAGTGGAGCCACTATGAGTAAGAGGAATGAAACTAGAAAGAAAAAAGGACAAAGTTGTAAAGTGGAGCTGAAGAAGACAGAAAATGCTTTAGGAGTGGGAGGTAACGATTTTAACGGCACTAAGGAGTCAATTTTCAAAATACCTTTGGGGATATGATACTTGGGGAAAAAAGTACAATTTTACTACCAAAAAAAAAAAAGGGATCAAACTTTGTTGTTGTTGTTTGCTGTTCAGTCATTTTTCAGGTATGTCTCATTCTTCATGACCCGATATGGGGTTTTCTTGGCAAAGACACTGTAAGCAGTTTGCCATTTCCTTCTTTAAGATTATTTGACAGATGAGAAAACTGAGGTAAACAGGGTTAAGTGACTTGCCCAGGTTACACAGCTAGTGTCCGAAGCCAGAGTGGAACTCAGGAAAATGAGTCTTCCTGGATACAGGCCTGGCACTCTATCCACTGCGCCACCTAACTGCCTGGAAATAACCTTAGCAACATGTTAATTTATAAGGTCAGGGTAAGAATTTTGAAAAATCTAACAGACATAAGCAACAGTCTCCCTTAAAAGAGATTTATGTTCCTAGGAGAGCCACTCTAAGACAAATTCATATAAACAGCAATGGATTTTCCCATAGAATATAAGGATGAGATACAGTTAATGATGCCTACAATTTAGGAGAGTGACCACAAACAGGAAAATTAAATAAACCATTTTGTTCCCTGAGACCCTGATAAAAATCATTAAATTTCAAAACCTGAAGAGTCTCTAATAGATCATAAGGAATTATTTCCTCATTTTGGAGATAAGAGCTCTGAAACCCAGAAAGGTTAAGATAATTCTTCAAGGGGAAAAAAAAAAACTAGTTAGTAAAAGGACAGGACCCCCTGGGTCGCCTGACTTGTTGTCCAATTTTCCTTCTACCAATCCAGCAGGTTCCCAAGTGGTAGGTGGAAGGAGAAGCAATTTTATTGCAAGGAGTCCTGAAATCTTAAATCTTATCATTTTTATTTAGATCGCCCAAAACATGAAGCATGATTCAGTGAAAAGAAATAAACAAACATACCCTCCATAGTTCAAAAAGTGATTCACACATACACAGATTCCATTTTACAAGTACAATAAATACTGTAGTGATGAATAAATTATTAGCTAGGTAATAGTGCATAGTAGGCAGCGTTCTGGACTAGGAGTCAGCATCTATTGTCAGAACTTACTACCTATGTGACCCTGGGAAAGTCATTCAACATCTGACTCAGTTTCCAAATTGGTGAAATGGAGATAATAGCACCTATCTCCCAAGGCTATTTCTTGTAAGGATAAAATGAGATAATGTTTGGAAAGTATTTTACAAACATTAAAGTATTAATTAAATGCTAGCTATTAATACCAATGATAATAAACTGCAAACTGATTTAAAACATTACTAAATTTGATCATAGCTTTTTTGTCATTGTGTTACTTTTACTATTACGATTACTTATCTATAATTATAGGGGGTGAGGCTAGGGGTAGGGAGAGAAGTCTGTGAATATTTTAACCTAACATTCAAAAAGGAGCCCTCACCTGGGAAAAGATTGAGATTGACTGGCACTATTTTATGCTTCTTCTTGATGTTATACAATAACCAACCACCTAATACTGAACCCACTACAGCAGAGTATCAAAATTACAACATTCTTATGTTTACCAAGGACACAGAAGTTATTAAAATTCTTTAAGTTGGCTTTGAAAGGATCAGTGAGAAGAATCGGGTGAAACTTGAGGCACCTGACAATGCTTTTAAAAACAATCTAGGAATTCTTTTGCTGTTCTTTTATTACTTATTTTTCTCTTATCAATTTTCACACAGAAACATAGAAGGATTAAAAATCAAGTTGTTCAAATTAGAAATACTGAAAACCAAAGAAGAGATTAATAAAATTGAAATCAAGAAAATTATTGCACTAACAAACAAAACTAAGAGCTGGTTTTATGGAAAAAAAAAACCAATAATTAACAATTAACTTTTGTTTAATTTGATTAAAAAAAAGAAAACCAAATTACCAATATCAAAAATGAAAAGGTGAAAATTCACCTCCAATGAAGAGGAAACTAAAACAACAATTAGGAATTATTTTGCCCAACTGTATGTCCATAAATGTGACAACCTGAGGGAACTGGATGAATATTTACAAAAATATAAATTGCCCAGGTTAACAGAAGAGGAAGTAAAATATCTAAATAACCCCATCTCAGAAAAAGAAATTGACCAAGCCATCAATGAACTCCCTAGGAAAAAATTTCCAGGGCCATATGGTTTTACATGTGAATTCTATCAAACATTTAAAGAACAATTAATTCCTATACTTTATTTGGGAAAATAGGCTAAGAAAGAGTCCTACCAAATTCTTTTTAGGACACAAATATTGTACTAAGACCTAAACCAGGAAGAGTCAAAACAGAGAAAGAAAATTATAGACCAATTTCCCTAATCAATATTGATGCAGAAATTTTAAATAAAATATTAGCAAAAAGATTGCGGCAACTTATCATGAAAATAATACCTTTTGACCAGGTAGGATTTATTCCAGGAATGCAAGGCTGGTTCAATATTAGGAAAATTATCAGCATAATTGATCACATTAACAACAAAACTAGCAGAAACCATATGATTATCTCAATAGAGGCAGAAAAAGCTTTTGACAAATTACAACATCTATTCCTATTAAAAACACTAGAAAGCATAAGAATAAATGGAGTCTTCCTTAAAATTATAAGTAGCATCTACCTAAAACCATCAGCAAGCATTATATGTGATGGGAATAAGCTAGATGCATTCCCAATAAGATCAGGGTGAAACAAGGATGTCCATTATCACCTTTATTATTCAATTTGCTACTAGAAATGTTAGCTGTAGCAATAAGAGAAAAAAAAGAAATTGAAGGAATTAGAATAGGCAAAAAAGAAACTAAGTTATCACTCTTTGCAGATGACATGATGATCTACTTAGAGAATCCTAGAGAATCAAGTAAAAATTGACCTGAAATAATAAACAACTTTAGCAAAGTTGCAGGATATAAAATAAACCCAAATAAATCCTCAGCATTCCTATATATTACTAACAAAGACCAACAGCAAGAGATAGAAAGAGAAATTCCATTTCAAGTTACTGTAGAAACTGTAAAACATTTGGGAGTCTACCTGCCAAGACAAACCCAGTGCCTATATGGACATAATTACAAAAGACTTTTCACACAAATAAAGTTAGATCTGAATAAATGGAAAAACATTAGTTGCTCATGGTTAGGCTGAGGTAATATAATAAAAATGGCAATTTTACCTAAATTAATTTGCTTATTCAGTGCCATACAAATAGAAGTACCAAAAAATTACTTTACAGAGCTGGATAAAATAATAACAAAATCCATCTGGAAAAACAAAAAGTCCAGAATATCAAGGGAATTGATGAAAAGAAATGCTAGGGAAGGTGGCATAGCCATACCAGATATTAAACTGTACTATAAAGCAACAGACATCAAAAGTACTTGGTACTGGTTAAAAAAAAAAAAAAACAACAACAGAGTGGTGGATCAGAGGAATAGGTTAGGTACACAAGATGCAGCAGTCAACGACTACAGCAATCTACTCTTTGATAAACCCAAAGAATCCAGTTTCTGGGCTAAGAATTCACTATTTCACAAAAACTGCTGGGAAAATTAGAAAATGGCAGGGCAGAAACTGGGTAGAGACCAATATCTTACACTGTATACAAAAATAAAGTCAAAATGGGTGCATGATTTAGAAATAAAGGCTGATACTATAAGCAATTTAGGAGAGCAAGGAATAGTTTACCTATCAGATTTATGGGAAAGGGAAGAATTCATGACCCAAAAACAGACAGAGAGTATTACAAAATGCAAAATGGATAATTCTGATTATGTTAAATTGAAATGTTTTTGTATAAGCAAAGCCAATGCAACAAAGATTAGGAGGAAAGCAGAAAACTGGGAGAAAATCTTTACAACCAGTGTCTCTGATAAAGGCCTCATATCTAAAACATACAGGGAACTGAGCCAAATTTATAGGAATACAAGTCATTCCCCAATTGAGAAATGGTCAAAGGATATGAACAGGCAGTTCTGAAATTAAAGATATCTATAGGCATATGAAAAAATGCTCTAAATCACTATTGACTAGAGAAATGCAAATCAAAACAACTCTTAGGTACCACATCGCTCCTGTCAGATTGGCTAACATGACAAAACAGGAAAATAATAAATGCTGGAGAGGATGTGGGAAAATTGGAACACTGTTACATTGTTGGTGGAGTTGTGAACAGATCCAGCCATTCTGGAAAGCAATTTGGAACTATGCCCAAAGGGCTATAAAAATGTGCATACCCTTTCACCCAACAATACCACTTCTAAGGCTGTATCTCAAAGAGGAAAGGGATCCATATGTACAAAAATATTTATAACAGTTCTTTTTGTGATAGCAAAGAATTGAAAATCAAGGAGATGTCCATCAATTGCGGAATGGCTGAACAAGTTGTGGTATATGAATGTAATGGAATACTATTGTGCTGTAAGAAATGGGGAATATATGAACTTCATAATAACCTGGAAAGACCTACATGATATGATGCTGAGTGAGGGGAGTAGAACCAGGAGAACATTGTACACATCCATAGACATACTGATTCTGTGATGACTGGCTTTGATAGACTTTGCTCTCCTCAGCAATACAAGGTTCAAAGACAGCTCCAAAGGACTCATGATGGAAAGAGCTATCTACATCCAGAGAAAGAACTATGGAGTCTGAATGCAGATTGAGGCAAACTATTTGCTATCTTTTTTTTCTCTTCTTTTTTGCTTTTGTTTCTTCCTTCTCATGATTCTTTCCATTGGTCATAATTCTTCTTAACAACTTGACTATTGTGTAAATAAATTTAATGAGAAGGTATATATAGAACATATATCAGAGTCCATGCCATCTTGGGGGAAGGGAGGGAGGGGAAGAAAATTTGGAACTCACAAACACGCGGAACTGAGTGTTGTAAAGTAAACTAAACATAAAAAAATCTAAAAAATTAAAATAAAATAAAATATATGAAAAAAATCAAGTTGTTGGTCTTTCTATATTTAAAAGCAGAAAGCCTTTCTACTTTCTTGAGCTGCTGTCTCATCAGAAGGAGCAGCTCAGCCTTCTACAGTTCTGGCGTGCAAAGATTATTTGTCTTTGAAATGCATGAACTGGCTTGCACTGAATTTTTTATCCTTTGATTCCTTACCATGTTTTTCGTTCAGTGTCAAGTAATCTTAGGACTTTGTATTGAAGACTGGCCAAAAAAAGGCACATGAGGACAACATAAAAAGTATTTCTATTTCAGCCACAATTTTACTTGTTCCATTAGCCTATCTGAATGTGACAATCACTTAAACACTGCTTTTCCATTTCACTATTCATTTTTAAGGACTTCATATTTATTTTATAAAGATTTAGTATGAGATGTTAAGATAAGAGAATAACTGTCCCTATATATCAGAACAGTATCATTCCTCAAAGCAACCACTTTATTAAAAATATTTTGGGGAAGTATCTTTTTAGAATTGCCTTAGGAGTTAGGTTACCAGTTACATGAAATCTATCTCATTATTCCAAACACAGGTATATACATATTAATTTTTGAAAACCTGTAAGTCACCTTAAAAATACCATTTTCTCCATCTTTTCCTTATTCTCCATGTTCTGTGTTACCATTTCTCTTCTCTCTTGAACTGTGAAAAACCTCAAAACATAGGAGATAAAGAGCAAACCAAGGCTGAGAACAATCAAAAGGCCTCAGAAAAATGGAGCAAAATGCATTCTGTCTTGCCTGTCAAATGAAAATGGGCATAATTTGTGCAGTTTTATAAATGAGAATTATTGTAAGTTGAGGCCTGCCCATGTACTCTAAATACAGGCTTCCTGCAAATGTGCATGCACCAATAAACTCTGAAATAGAGTTTACACTAATTTAAATTAGAAATTATCAGTGACTTGGATGCAGGGAAATAAGAGAGCTTGGATAACGAATTCAATAGGAGATGCTGAGACACTTAGAAAAAAGTAACAGAAATGTAGTATACCTCTATTACAGAGATTCTCTTGTGGTCAACAGTAAGACAATGTTAATAATTATAATGATTTCTAATGCTTCTCTGAATTTTTACAAAGTCGGCTTTACCATCTTTACCTATAAATGAGCAATAACATACATAACACTCCAAAGATTCATCATATCTTTTATATAATTTTAAGTTTCAAATAATTTTGTGTGTTTTGAGAGGATTGGAGAAAGCAGTGTCAGTAGGAGCAAAGCTGACAAAGGCAAGAAAAAAAACCAAACCCTCCCCCTGAATTCATTTCTTTAAAGATTGAGAAGATTGGAAGGGTGATTATATAGATTCATAAATATGCTGTCATTTTTATGCCACTATGATATTATTGACCTATCATCACTAGGTCAGGCACTGAGTGCTTTGTCCAAATAAATTCAGAAACTTTATAAACAAAGAAATATTTAGTACATAGATGTCAATCTCCAAAACAAGTAAGGAAAACCCTCACAAAGTTATATACTTGCGGAACTTTTATTTTTTTAAAGCAACTCCCAGGTCTTTGTATACAGAAGTCTTTTGTAACACCAAAAGTAGGAACCTTGGAATTCCTTCACCCCCCCCCCCCAACCTTTGGTACTAGATTTGCCTAATGTAATTGCCTCATACCCAAATTAGTTATTATTAAAAAGAGAATTCAACCTTCATACGGGTTGAATTTTAAGCCCATGAAGATGACCTGCAAGTTCAGTTGAAAAACAAAAGCACAGCCCTTTTCTGATGGGTCAGACTATGGGAGCTATTGGCTACAGTAATCTTCAGTAATACTTCTGTTTACCCAGCTAGTCTGAAGGACTATGAAAATGAGTTCAGAAGAGCTGACCCTCTAGGTTTATTAAATATTCAATGAATATTCTGTGTGCATGCTGGGCATTAAATAAAAAATGGAAAATATAGTAGACTACCATATATGAAATACTTCCTTACTGGAGTAGCTCTATTTTAAATAATTTATTTTAAATCATTTTGTCAGATATCACAACATGAAAATTATATATTAAGGGCACAACCTTAAGTTATTCTATCAAATATTTAGATTCATATCAGGTGTTAATTTAGCTTGTTTTCCCTTGGTTTAATTTTGTTTATGGTATTCGTAAGAATTGAAGAGTTATTATTAACCTCAGAATACCAGGCTTTTGGTCACATCACTGTAGCAGGTCATTTAAAACAGAGGCATAACATGGTGTTTTGTCTACATGATAAACATTTAAATAAAAAAAAAGCAGATATTGGGCTGCCATAATTTCATAATTTTGTAATTACCAGAATAACACTCAATTTTGCATTTTCAAATCAGTTATTTAGCATTATATAACTCTCAACATTTTGGTCTTGAAAGCAGGGATTAATCACTGTCTCTATGTACCCCAACATTTCCATCACCATTCCTCACAGAAACAGAAAATGACCCCATTTTCCAAAGTAAAAGCTAATAACCACACCAGTTGCTACAATTAAAAAATTATGACAAGAAAGAATTCTTTACATCCTCAAATCACTTCACTGTTGCTGTTAAGGTAAGATCAATGAACTTGTAAAACAGAACCAGTTCCTGAAAAATAGCCTGTCATATGTTATTTGACGTTATAATGTTGAATGTTTGTCTGCAATTTGCTTAAGCAACTACTAAAAATGAGGATGAAATGAAGAACTACAGATTGCCGCTTAATAGCTACCACTGGAGGCAACTCAAATTTAAATGTCACTTATCAGTGACCTCTTTTTTTCCCCTAATTACCATAATCAGATGGATTATGAACCAAAGAGAGAATCAAATGAGATGATATATGTAAGGCACTTTGCAAATGTTAAAGCGCTATAGAAATGGGAGCTATCATTGTAATCCTTCCAACATCTGACAGCCCCTGCCCCCTTGATGGGAGAGGAAAAAAAAAGACAGAGAGAGAGAGAGAGAGAGAGAGAGAGAGAGAGAGAAAGAAAGAGAGAGAGACAGACATAAGGTCCTCTCGTTCTGAATTCAATTCAAAAGAAAAAATGAAATTTCTGAAGATCTAAGAAATAGAACCTTAGTCTTAAATGAGAAATTCTTTTGTTTTGAGGTCATCAAATCCAACTGACTAAACTAATGAGACCCAGATAACAAACTACAACAAACTACACACCTTGAGTCCAAAGGCAGCATCCTCCGAGGCCAAGACTTCAACCTGCAATTATAAGGAGAAAAATCATTTAGGAACTAACAAAAATCTTCTCTGAGCCTAACTAGGCACAGAACTCAGAGAACAGACTTAGTCTGGCACTAAGAATTCTGATACAACTTGTAACCTTGCAACAGGAGAGGACCTGATCAAATTCAGACATCCAGGAATGAATTTAACGTGTCTCCCAGTCTTTCAAGGGCTGAATATAGAGACACTTGTGGATTTAGGCAAAGGTTCCATAGTCCCTTGCTTTGGTTGTAACAGAGGTAAGTCCTACCAAATGAAGAAGTGTTTGCTCTAATGTATCTGAGTCACAGATACCAGCTGCCTGTAAGAACAGAGAAAATCAAGGTGATTTATCTACTACCAAAACTGTCCAAGAGAAGGAGCGGTACCATCTGAATATATGCTACCCCACATCAAAATCAGAAAGTGTTGAATACGTTCTTTCGCCTTCGTAATGATATAGAATACAAGTGTTACAAGTGGGATTTATGCTCCATGAAAAAGTTTCATCACACCTGAAGGCTAACCAGTAGTTTCTTGTCCTGTCCTGAACAAAGTAGACTGTCCTGAAACTCTGGAATGCTGCAGAGCAAGACTTTCTGAGACAGAGGCTAGAAAAGCAAAGCCAGAGAAAAAACTGGTAGGTAAGAAGGAGCAAGCAGCTAACTTAACAGCATAACTGAAACTGCTCATTGGTCGTCTTGTGAGTTAGAAGACAATTCATTAACTGATGGAAATAGGAGAAATAACAGCTGTTCTTTTAAAGCACTACGATCTTCTTGTTTGGGGGATAAGCTTTTTTTTTTTTTTAAATTTCAAAAGAGAACTAGTGCACAAAAGCAGAAAAGAATGTTTAATAAATTGAAATGCCTCCAGGGTCTGCACTGCAAAATCTGGCCTGTAGTAGGTTTCAATATCAGTTATGCCTTTGAGAAATAGGGGTTTGCAGTTGTGTGCGTGCGTGTGTGTGTGAGCAAGTGCACACACACATATGTATGCATGTATATATACACACACAATATACATGTGTACACACATGAACACACATGAGTAGGCAGAAGGATAAGACAGCTGACCATTTATAACATGTCAAAATATCCCCATACATATGCTATAAAACAAAACCGGATTCTCTCCTAAAGGAAAGAAAATGAAGAGGTAATCATTCCACCAAGAACTGAATCCAGTTGGAAAGTGAGAGTGGTTAAAACAAAACACAGAAACAAATCAATTACAGACTGGGTTTGTATGTCTCTCTGTGTTTTTTTTATTTTGCAAGTGTTTTCCTGAAAGCTATGAGGACACAACCGCCTGATAGATAGTAGTGAAAAGTACACCATTTTTTTGAGTATTGTTGAAGAGCAGAGAAAGAAGAAACATTAGATAAAACAAAACAGATTCAGTATCACATGTTGCAGACGTATCCAGCTAAAGGTTAAATTGTAGAATCAATGGACACAGTAAAGCAGAATAATATTTGTTTACATTGCAATTCCCAAAGCTAATTATCCAAGTCTAGAAACTGTGCTTTGATACTATGCCTTTGGTAAATAACTATTTCAATTATGAAAGTACGTTTGAATTGAATGAATCTAAGACTCCCCACTAGGTAACCATGTTTATTCAAGTTATGAGATTTTTGAATATACAGGTTAAAAGTTTACACAAAAGGAAAATTAATAAATTTAAGTCTTTTCCACTGTAGATGGTAAATGGCACCCAATTCAACAACAATATCTACCCTGTAATCTTAAGACAGTGTACCAGTGTTAAAAACAGAAAATTAACATGGACTCAGTCCTCAAGGAACTTGCAATCTGCTAGAGGAATTAGATATACACAAGTAACTATGATAGAAGTTAAAATGTTTAAGAAAGGCTAACCAGAGATTCAGTTAGGGAGGCCTTAGTTCTTACCAGGAAGACAGAGCAAAATCAAGCAAGGAGGAGGCCGCTAGGGTGTTAAACCTGGATAGAAGAGAGAGATTTTCTCCGTCACGGCCACCATACCCTATATCCTATCCCTATATCAATCCGTTGACAAGTCTTATCTACTCCACCTTTATGACACATCTCTCCAATCCATTCCCTTCTCTTTCATTCACACAGCCACCACTCTACTGCAGGCCCTCCTTCATTTCCTCTACCATTCTCTCTAATAATATGCAATTATTGTCTACATCTTCCAGGACAGCCTTCAATGAAAGTCCATCACACATACTGAGAACTATCTTCTAGGCCTCTTAACTTGGAAAGATGTCAAAGGAGCACATCACCGATCCGATCACTGTCCCTTACTCTTGACACATGACCAGTCCATGGTCCTGACATATTTTTGTTCCATCTTCATTGCACACCATGAAACTCTCCCTTCTTCCTAACTTTCTATTTCTGCTGAGGTTCCGCAACCCTTCCAATCACCTAGGACTGAAACCTAAGAATCATGCTCAATTCTTCCTTCTCTCTCACCATTCACATACAGTAAGTTGACAGGTCTCAATGATTTTAACTCCACAATCTTTCTCCCATCCATCTACTTCACTCCATTCATATAATAACCATGCTAGTTTAGTCCCTCATCTCCTCCTACCTGGACTAAGGCACCTGGATATCCTGCCTCAAGTTTTTTCTCTTGTACCCATACTCTACACAGTTACCAAAATGCTATTTCTAACACATCAGTCTAGGGCACTTCCCTACAGGAGAAACTACTTTCTTTCCATCTTGCCTCTAAAATAATATACAAGCATGTATATGTCTGACTTTTAAAGTCCTTTATAATCTGCTTCTACTTTGCTTTTCCAGGTTTTTTGGATACTACTCTCACAACGTACTCTATGTTCCATTCAAAATGGTCTAATTTTGTCGTTGTACACAATATTCACTTTCCTGCCCTTAGTCAAACTGCCTAGCATGCCTGAGATGCATTCCTGCTTTTATCTCCACCTATCAGAAGCTCACCTTTCTTCAAAACCAAGTTAAAGTGAGTCCTCAATAAGGTCTCTCTCGATATCTATCTCCCCTGCCCTATACCTTATACGTACTTTGTGTACATTTTGTTTCTACTTACATGTGTACATAGTATCTTTCCCCCAGAAGACTATAAGTGCCTTGCTTGGGGTCACAGACTGTTTCATTTTTATCTTTGTATTCTCAGAGCATATACAAGGCTCAGCATGGGGTAGGTGCTTGATTAAACCCCGTTCCAGAACAGTGTGGAGGTGCTCGCAAGACAGCAAAGACAGGACAAGGTCAATTAGTGGCTCCATCTCAAATTTAGCTGGCACGAACAATACGTGAAGAGGAAAAGTAAGAAATTAAGGCTAGAAAAATAAGTTGGAAGCCAGATAATGGAAGATCTTGAAAGCCAAGACACTCTGCAAAGCAAGTTTTTGATAAAACTACTCGCAGTCTTATGGGAAAGATGGAGACATATGAATTTGACAAGAATGTAATCAAGTTGATTCCATACTTGTTGGATGCTAGATTCAAAGTAGCTGCTAATGGTTTCATGTAACGTGGCAGGAGATCTGCAGTTGAGCACCCTAGGGTACAGTGCTTAGTCCCACGCTATTTAACCATCCTACCGATGTCTATGACAAAGGCATAGATGGCATTCACCTGAAAGGGATGGTCAACACAATGGAATAGAGAGTCGAGATTCAAAAGGATTCTGACAGACTAAAGGGCTGGAGTTGAAATTCAATAGGATAAAGGTAAAGTTTTTTCCTTGGGAACAACAACAAAAAAAAGGAACTAAGTATGTCACAAGTATAAAGTGGGGAAAGCATGGATAGATGGAACGGTTCAGAAAAAAAGATATGGGCGTTTTAGTGGACCGCAAAGCTCAGAATTCGGAAGCAGTGTGATATAGCAGCCAAGAAAAACAAAAAAAAAACTGCAGCTACACTGGTAACAATTAAGAGAGGCACAACTTCCAGGAATATGGAGCTGATACCACGTCCTCGTCAGACTTCATCTGGAACACTGTGGTCTCTTCTGTGCCTCACATTTTTAGAAAGCCAAAAGGGTACGTGAGGGTAACTAGGATGGGGGAACTGGGCTAATGTCATCGATGAAATTCAATCGGTTGAAGGAATCAGAAATGTTTAGCATGGAGAAGAAATGGGCCATGATCTTCAAGTTGGCTTCATTTGTACTCTTTGGGCCCAGAGGGCACAAGATGCAAGGGATGAAAGCTATAAAGAGCCACATTTAGGACTGATGTCCAGAAAAACTTCCTGAGGATTAGAGCTGGTCCAAAGAGGAAAATAATGGGCTGCCCCAAGAGACATATGTACACTCCATAACTTCTAAGGAACAATTGGAGAAGGGAGCAAAAAAGAGGTAAGGAGTAGATGGACTAAATTAGAAGGTATCCTTGGGAGTAGAAAAGGAGGGACAGATCCTAAAGCTATCTTGGAGCTCAAATTCAGAGAAGCAATCAAAAGAAAGGAAGAGTCAAGGATGCCTGCAGTTTCTAGCCTGATTAATTAAGAGAATGGTAATGCCATCAACAGAAACAGGGAGAATCTGAAGGGGAGATGACTAATTCCAAGCTGGACATACTGAATTGGAGATGTCACTAGAACCATTTGGGGGGGGGGGGGCGCATTTCTTGTAGTACACCAATATCTAGATCTGAAGAACAGGGAATAGAGAACTTTTGAGGGGATTTTGAGGTTCCAAATGTGAATTCTTGGGGAATTCCCATTGAGAAAACTCCCTCCATCAATTATACTGGAACTACTTGGCAACTTACCTTAAAGATTTAACTAGAGCACTAAAAAGTCAGACATGACTGAAACAAATGAACAACAACAACACTGTTCCATACTGTCAATGAAACATAATATGCACACCGTATTTATCCATATCACTTATAGACAGATAAAGCATATTTTCAAATGCGTTCAAGCTTTTTAAAATTCATATAAAAGTATGCAATTATACAGTAGCAACATCAACTTCAGTTTTATGTTCCCTTAATGAAGTACAAATCAATAAATTGACATAAAAAGTGGAGCTAACTACAATTTAACTAACAAAATTATCTGAATGTAAAGTTTACAAATGGAATTGAAGATGAGTTTAGCAATCACAATATCTTAAGATTATGATTCTAGTTACATATGATACTAGATAAAACCAGTCATTACCAAGCATGATGCAATGGAAAGAGAACAAAGAAGAGTCAGAGGACCTAGGTTCAAATCCTAATTATGGTACTGCTTTTACTAATAGTGTAACCTTGGGCCAAATATTTTTGTTTCTCTGGGATTCAGTTTACATACCTGTAAAAAGGAGGGGTTTGAAGTAGAGGCTTTCTGAGATCTCTATCAGCTCTGTATTATTTTTGTCTTTCTTTAGAAAGAAAAAAGTGAAACCCCCTACCCATGGACCATATAACAATCAAAGAGGCATCATCAAGTTTCTAAATCAATTTTTAAAAAGTAAAAATATTTCAAGAAAAAAATCTTGTGTATTGTCCAATAATACTATTTTTTAAAAAAAAGCACTGGACTAATATGAGGAGACAATTTCTAGAATCAACTATGTTACCAACTAGTTGTATAATAATAATACTGGGGGCAAGTCATTTAATCACTGATAATTTCTTTAGATGGAGAATGAGGGAGTGAATTATGCTACGTAAAGACCCTTTTAGCATTAACAGTCTTCAACTTCTAAACTGATTGCTTTTACTTAATGTGCACAACTCTATTTTTGCATTCTTTATTTTTTTTTTATAAATAAGGTTGTATAGTAATGAACAGAAAAGAAGAACTGATTTCACAAACTCAATATCAACTTCAGTTTAATATTAAAGAAAGATGCTACAGAACCCAAAGATTATCCTACACTATTTCTTCAAAAGTCTACTAATGTAGGTTGGAAGGAATCCCCCTCTAGTGGGAGTGAGAAGGTATTTCAGCATCCAGTTAAATTTTTCAGGTGGCATTCAGTAAATCCAGCAAAGGTAGGCTTTAGAATTTTTTTTCAGATTACTTTTTAAATCAAACAAGAATATCATTCAACTTTTCCCAAAGAACAAAAAGGAGCTTCTTATTATCACTTACAAACTAAGATTAACAAGTAGGAAAAAATAATCGTATAAAGTTTACTTTCTAGCCAACTAAATGGTGACATTGATTTTATTTTATCTGTTCACGCAGTACCATTATAATTTTAAAAGTGCAAATGGAAAAGAAACACTACTCTCTTAGTGGAAACAGAATGAATAAGTCTAATAGAATCACAGAGAGTTTGTCTCCATCAATATAAAAACTATCATAAAGATGCACCAATGATGTGATACTTAAAAAACTATATTAATTCATATATAGTGCTTACAAAATTAAAGACTTACTGTACAGTGCAAACCTAAAAAATAAGAATGATGTCGTCTAGTTGCCAATTGCCAAAAAGATATTAGTTAAGAGTGTAATTAGAAATTACCAAAAAATGTTTTTTAAACAATTCCAAATACAGTAGAGATTTAAGTCATCCAGTACTCACTAATTTGGGGAGGATAATTTTTGGTACTGGTGGTGGTGTTATTGCTACTGCTGCTGTTAAGCAAATGACCAGGAATAATCCAGAAGAGCATGTGCTTTCAAAACAATTTCAGAAGATGGTGTATAAAATATGGAAAAAAGGATATGCTGCCAACAATGGAAATTGTGTTAGACTTTGGCATTTTACAGACACATAGTTTCAGTTCTGTATCCTTCCTGTAGATGGTTATTACTCAGGGGAAGGGAGACAGAGCAGGGGTTTTAGCATTCTCCCACAAATAAAAAGCAACAAAAACTTGTGCAACTACTGTTAAGATTTGAGTCTGACATCTTGAAAACTAAACTTCATTCTAGGAAACATCACTGTTCATAGGACCACAAGACACAGCTAGAACGGTAGTTAGGGGAAGATAACAATTACTTGTTAAATAACCTTTGTGCCGGGCACTGTGCTAAATGCTTTTATAAGTTTTATCTCAGTACATCCTCAAAATAACCCTATTAGATGGGTGTTCATACCTGTCTAGGCAACTGAGGCAGTCCAAAGAGAAGTTAGTTACCCAGGGTCATACAGTTATTATGTGTCTAAGGTTAAACTGGAACTCAGGTCTTCATTACCCCACTGTAATACTTCTAGCTAGAAGGCCATCCAGGTCTTAACTCCTCAATTTACAAAAAAAGAAATGAGGGAAGGATATGTTAATGACTGGACTGATGTTAAAAAGTAATAACTATGGGGCAATTAAGTGGCACAGTGAAGAAACTGGTTGGCCCATCTCCCCAAGTTCAAATCTGGCAGCAGACACTAGCTACGTGACCCTGGGCAATTCACTTAACCATGTTTGCCTCAGTTTCCTCATCTGTCAAATGAGCTGGAGAAGGAAATGGAAAACCACTCCAGTATCTTTGGCAAGAAAACCTCAAAGTGGGGTCACAAAGAGTCAGACGCAAATGAAACAAATGAACAAGTAGCAGACGCAAAATTCAATCCCTGGTCCTCTGGGACTAAATCCAATGCTATTCCCACTGCACAATGCTGTCTTCAATAATTTAATGTATCATTAACTATTCAGAATACAGTTAAGCATCCAGCTGTAATTTTCAGGTGGTATTCATTAAACTGAAATATAAATAGAAGGGTCATTTCTATTTATTCAAAGAAAACGAGATCATCACTTCATTTTTCTCACAGTCTTTCAAAAAGGGACTATTCATTCAATACCACTTATATATAAACTAGGATAGTTAAGTGAAAGGAATTCTTGAATAGGAAGAGTCAGATGCAACTTTATGATTAGAAGCAAATAATTCATTTCTTCTAGGGTCCTCTTAACTACAAAAAATTAGGACATAATGACCAAGCTTTCCTCATGACAAAAGATATTGTAGGAACAGATATGATATCCATAAAGAGATCTGGATTCCTAGAAAGAAGTTGGTATACAAGAATGAAGAATTACTATTTACTGTATCAGGTTAGATTGGGAGAGAAGTAAACTTTGGATAAGGAAATTGAAGGCAGAGTAGTGACTCATCTGCGATAATACCATTAGAAAGTATATATATAGCAAAGCCAGGTTTAGACCCCAAGAAACTTAGAAATATCTAAGTGCTTCTTCCACTAGATAATACTTTTTTCCTTTAGTGTTCATTTCCTTTTACTCAGTAATTACAGTATCTTCCCACAATCTGTAAAGCACTTTTCAAGGGTTAAATCGTTGTGAAAGAAACATAAATTCTAAATTAGAAATCTGAGCTATGACTGAGTTCTTCATAGTTCTTTTGCTCTGCCCCTAAGTAGCAATAGCCTTCTACTCTCCTATCTTATCACCTTGGGCATAAAAATCCATTTAAATTTCCAAACCACTCATCAAAACAGAATTAAAGAAATGTGTAAATACAGGAAATTCCTCACCTAGTTACAGAGTTACTTTTTTTTTTAATTTGGAAATATACTGGTATGACCTTTTCTTGTCTCTAAAAGTGACAGTAGGAATTTGACACCAGGGTGTGTGTGTGTGTGTGTGTGTGTGTGTGTGTGTGTGTGTGTGACAGTAAAATCTTCTATCGATATGTTCTCCTTGCCCAAATTAAGAAAAAATACAACCTCATGGAGTTGTTGTGAAGAAAGTACATTGTAAACCTTAAAATACTATGTAAATGGAACTATTATTATATACAACAGTTTAACCAGGGATTGATTATTGGTAATACAAAAATGATTCACAAGTGTTCTTTCAAATTACAAACTTCACCAATGAATTGAAATGACTATTTCCAAAACCTCATTTTTTAAAACATTTTCTTGATATTACAATAAAACTTATAATGATATAGCTCTTTATTAAATAGTTACAAATATATTTTCTCTTTTAAATCCCGTACAACCTTTACATGTAATGAGTGAAAATGAATGATAAAGCATGTATGAACAAGCAAGCAAGACAACCCTTAACCTCAAGGACCTGACATCCATGAAGAAGAAAACAACACATAGTTGAAAAGAGGACAAAGGAAAGGTAAAAGCTTTATCATATAGCATGACCAGAAAGTGACACGGTGGGCAGGATCCCACGGGTGAGTATTAGTGGAAGAAGGATGGAGAAAAGGGGGGCAGGTGGAGTATTTGCCATTTATAGATGTTAAGAATGAAGTTCAGAAAGCTTAAAAAAATTGCCCCAATTCACAGATTATTGAGTTAATCTTAAAGCTGGAATCAGAATCAAGTATTTTAGCTCTTAGTTCAGCATTCCCTTACACACCTTGTTACACCTTGCATACGTGAAAAACCAAATTTCACCCATATAGCTTTCAAAGTTTTGGTTTGGGGGGAGTGGTACTGAAACTGTTTAACAATTTAATTTGTGCTTTTAATTGAAGGCTGGAAGCTAGGAAAAAAGAGTTGAGTCAGTCAAGTCAACAAGCATTGACTAAATGCCTGATATATGCCAAGCACGGTCCTGAACACTGGGGATATAAAAGAAAGGCAACAATCAACAACAACCCATTAGCTTCTGCTCCCCAGGAGGTCACAGTCTAATGGGTGAGATGATGTATAAATAGCTATGCACAAAGCAGATATAGATAAGATAACCTGGAGATAATCTCAGACAGAAGTCACTATGGTTAAGGAGGACCCGGAAAAGTTTCTGCCATAAGAAAGGAAGGAAAAGAAGAATTCACATCTTATTGTGGGTCAAGTATATCCAAAAAAGGGAAACCACATCGATCACCAACACACCTGACCATAGGCTTGAGGCTAGGAAAAACAGAGGGAAGGAGCAGGTAGGATATGTCTTTGTGGGTCTAATATATTCAAGAGAGGTAATTTTATCAATAACTATATGAAGTTCCAAATCTGGCTGGGTGGGAAAAGGAGAGACAGACAGGATTCAATATAACTACACAATAGGCTAGAGCTTATAGCTTATGAGAGGCAGGCAGGTCTTTTACCTTTTCTTCCCAGGATTTAATCAAATGGTTAAGTCACCTGCTGCTTATAATGAATTAAAGAATCTCCAAATATGAAAAACTGTCCTTAAGAATATTTAAAAACAAACACAACACTACTATTGACAGTAGTGCCTGGGTGTGGCTATAGAAGCCAATGAATGAACAAGAGCCCTTTCCACATTGTGGATATTTTTAAAATGTTTTCTAAGCACGTTAAATGGGAAAAGTGGACAATAATTAGTTCATAATGTCTCTAAGATCACACATAGCTGAGAGTTTAGGAAAACAAATTTCAGGGCAAGCAACTAAACACCTCCTTCATGACGTTCATCCCCGTTACCCAAAATGAATTGTCAATTCTGAATTCTAGCAACTGAGGCAACTGCTTTCTTTTTTCCTAATTTTTATGGTTATCCACAAAAGGACTGGAAAGCTTTTCAATAAACCATATAAGACCTTGCTGACACACTACCCTTGCTTATTAATTCTCCTCATTTTCCTTATTAGCATGTATAGACAACACAGGAACTCTGGGACAGAGTTTGTTGAAACAGCTCTGTATTTGGTTACCTGGTAGTAGAAAGAACATACAATGGTTTCGTATACTGTTTTATTTTGCTTAGTAGAATAAATACCTGAAGATATCTAACAACAACAAAAAATTTTCTCCTCATTGTACTGAGCGCATTGTGTAATTACGAGCAGTGATCAATCTGGTGTGGGAGGCTGGCTTCATTGCCCAAAAAGGACTGGGTTTAATTCTGCCTCAAGCATATAACTGGCTATGTGACCTTGGGCAAGTCACAACCACTCAAAGCTCTAACTCTAAGAGGCAGAGAAAGTGCAGGCTTTCACTGACGGAGGAACTTTCCTCATCCTGATTTCCTCTATAATGATGAAATTACAGATCCAGTCTCAATCCTAACTGTGGCCAAATGGAAATAAGTAACCCCAAATCGTTCTTCCCACAAGCACTGGTCCAATAAAAGGAATCCATATTCCACTATTTCCACTGTCTACTATGTCGAATTATTTCTCAACTATGTAATATTTCTTTCTCAGTAGACTAGATTTCTTCCTTGATACAAATAGTATATATTAAGCAACTACCAAGTTGCAAGGTACTAGCACTATGCTAAGCAAGAAGTTAAAAAAACAAAAACCAGAAATTAAACAGACCCTTTGAGTGTATAGAAAACAGGTAAAGGAACTTGCTGAAGCTGTCAGAAATATTGGGAGCCCTTGTGAACTTTATACAGCAAATAAAGCTTATTCTACCTCTGGGGAAGTACCCAAGAAATTTATAGTATAGAGTAGAAAAGGAAATGCCGCAGTACAGTTTGAGGCTGAGTGACATAGAGGACTCTAGGGGGCAATGATGAGGCTAAGATGTCCCTACAATCTCATTCCTGAGTCATGATTTTGGCACCATGAAGAGGTATCTATCTACTATCTATCTGTCTACTAGGGACTCTCATTCACGGGGAAATCCTACTCATTATTTGGGCAACCAACCTGTTTTCCATCTTTCAGAGCCTACTTAAGGTATACTTTTTATAAAAACCCCCATTATAGACTATAAAAGCCATCATAACCTGGAGAATTGTTACATAGATTCCAATGTTAGAAGATTAAGGCATATCCACCAAATGATGACTACATAGAGCGAAGGCCTGAAAGATTACACACAAGAAAAGGCATAAGGTTCTTGCCTTTCAATGCCAGGGATGTTTAATTAGGCTTTAACTGAAAACAGAGGGTCTTAGTGTTTACAATAAGCAGTTTTGGTGAATCTTAAAAAAACAAAAAACAACTAAGATTTCTATACAGAAGAAAATCACTCATTTTTTTTCTGTAAATTGTGTATACATAATTTTACAATTCTACTACAATAATATTTTCATATTTGTAGTCAGTATCTTTCCCACTTATGTACTCATTTTTAAAATTCAGTTTTCAAGTTAAGATTGGTATTTCTTTTAGAGTCTCCACAATCATCCACAAATAAAACAAGGCTTGCGTTAAGAAAAAAAGGACTATTCCCTTGGCCCCTAACAATACCATCAAAAAGAATTTATAAATTCTGAGACAGTACCATGTGGATGGATAAATGGCATTATAGAAAATTCCTGGCTATTACTAGAATTAGAGGACAATGACAGCTGCAATTTGTCTAAACTTTGTAAATGTGAATATCTGAAGCATTAAATGCTTGTTGGCGTTACGTATTTCCAGTTTTAATATTCTAATTATATCATAATTGTATGATATTTTAACCAAATTTTAACCAAATTTTGTCCTTTTATTCAGATATAATGGATTTTAACAACATATTTCAACCCAATGAACATTCATTTTCATAAAGTACAACTGTCTCTTCTTTAATACAAATAGTTTTTAAGATTTAAAATTATAGGGGAAACATAGTCAAGCAAACTTTGAAAAAGCTAACTTAAATAATGGCTACGTAAATAACTAAAGATACACGCAAAAGGGTATCAAAGACCTTGTCAGTGAAGTTCCTTTCAAATAAAGGAGTTTTCTGTCACTTAAATTAGCAAATAAAAAACAAACATAAAAGTTGTTTAGGAGTCCTTTTGTGGTGTAGATATCATAGATACAGATATATTAAGTAGAGTCTAATAAACATTAATAGGGCAGCTAGGGAGCACAGTGGATAGAATGCCAGGCCTAGAGTCAGGAAGACTTATCTTCCTGAGTTCAAATTTGCCCTCAGATACTTACTAGCTGTGTGACCCTGGGCAAGTCACTTCTCCCAGTTTGCCTCAGTTTTCTCATCTATAAAGTGAGCTAGAGAAGGAAATGGAAAAACCACTCTAGTATCTTTGCCAGGAAAACCCCAAATGGTGGGTCATAAAGTATCAGACATGACTGAAACCACTGAATAACAAAATGATAAACATGAGGGTTGTGTAAAGATGCATCATGGACACAAAGATTGATAATAGATTAGATGAAGCTGAAAATGTCCCTTGAGAGTTGAAATTATTTTACAAATTTAAAAAAAAAAAACGACAACCCTTGAGGGAAGGGAGAGAAGGTAAGTAGGAAAAAAAGTTGTTGAAGTCACTAAATCAAAGAACAGGGATGGCAGAAGACTCCTTCACAAAATGATAACTACAGAAGGAACTCACCATAAAAGGGAGATCAGCCTTGTGGTGGAGGGATATTCTAGGGTGAGAAAGTCACAGAAATGGTTTCCTATTCCAAGGCAAGGAGGCCACAGTACATAAAAGTGTGTAGTTAGAGTCTCACATTTAGGCCTTATACTAGTTTGGTGAGTTGGTTTGTTTATACTATTAAGATTTATTTTAAGTTTCGAAGTGGGAGAAATGGTGTTAATACGGGTTAGGCTGAAATATTTCCCTTCTTGGTTATGAGAAATTCTACCAACAAATTAACTTTAAGACAATGGGAATCATAGTTTCAACTTCATACATTTTGTCAAAGTAACTGAACAAGTATGTGTGTGCCCCAAGTAGACTCGAATAGCTCCTAAAAATGCTCTTCTATTAACACTTTAAGTGTATAAAGTACATTATTTGAGATTTTCTTTTGTTATAACCTTAGAATGGAAAGTCATCTCATCACTTCAATAAGATTATGGGAATGGATGACTAGATACAGTTAAAATTTAATCTCAAAGTTTTGAAATAAGCTGACTTCTTTTGTTCAAAGTAGGATCAGTTTGGAAGGATTACTGTTCTGAGTTAACCTACGATCTGAAGCAAGAAGGAACTCCCAAGTGAAGAGAAGCATCAAGGCTGTGAGTGCCCTAGCCTCAAAATCAAGAGATCAAGATTTCAGTTCCAGCCAGGCCATTTGTCCCAGCCTTTGTTTCCTTATCCTTAACAAAAGAGGGTGGTGGACACTGTGATAAAGGATATGGATATGTAAGGTCCATATATTGGCTTTATATAACTCAGTAATTTCTTAGCCATTTCCTATTTATTTCTACACAAAATCTAATTCTGGATCAGAAAAATAAAATAAAATAAGATTTCACTTTGACATGTCTAGTCCTTATTGTGATACCCTTTTGCCTTCTCTCATGAAAAATGGTATTTCTTATTGGTTGAAACAGGATGCCAAGGAAGAGATAAGCAAAGAAAAAGATGTAAACTAGATAGCTAAGAGGAAAATTGTTGTTGATGATGGTGGTGGTGGTGATTGCAAGTATTTATATAGCATTTTAAAAGTTAGCAAATCTATTTACACATTTTTATCTTAACCGTTCTTTACGACGACCATATGAAGTAGTGCATTTATACTATGCCCACTTTACACTCAAGGAACCAGATTTGCCCAGGAAAACAAAACTAGCTAGTTATAGGAAGAATACCAGACCACGGTCAGTGTGCTAAAAGACAAGCAATCTCTCAATTCCCACAGTGCCACCCTCCAAGGAAAAAAAAAGTCTACGTGAATACATCTTATAAAAACTGATTTTATTAGGATTGTATAGGTAAGAGCGAAAAGGTTAGGAAACAGGGACTGGTTCTGTTAGCAATGTTTTACAACTTTATTTATTTATTAATTTATTCTAAGTGCATTCTAGGCTTAAAAACTGACCAACATTAATTCTTTAGAGAAGTACCCTAAACATCTTTGAAGTATCCCTAGTTTTTAGCACTGTAGAAATACAGAAGCAATAGGTACCTTTGTACACTTTGTACAATTAATTAAAAACACTTAGCTCTCCATTCTAGAATTGGGGATTGGTTGGCTGGAATCTCCTGCTGCAATTACAGGGAAACAAAATTGAATAGCTAGGGGGACTGTAGTTAGCCCAAAGGAGAAGGCAACTACTTCACTGGCACTCACTTTAAAAAAGCAAGTGCCCTTGATCTGCAGATCTGCCTTACTAAGAAAACTGCTTCATATCAAGGACCACTTCTTTTATCTATCCTAGATAGCACCCAGAATACTGCAGGCTCTTAGATCTTAAACAACAATGTGAGAGAACATCATTGGCTAGGAAGATCGTTGACATGTAGTTTCTTCCCTTCCCTGAGGAACAAACTTGGAAAGGATGAGTGATCCTTAGTCAAACTCTAAGCAACAGTAGCTGGCAAAATCAGGTCAACCTTTTCTTTTTTGGGAACACATTAAAAGTAAATCTTAACAACTGTCCTAGAGGAGAGAAACGACAGTTAATTTTTAAATTTACCCCCACAGTATTAAAAAAAAACTTTTTAACTATAAAGACTTTTTAAGGAGAAGGGGAAGAAAACCACAGATAGACTGTATAACAGATTTCATTAAATGTCTTAGAAGTAAAATGAAATCTGTAACAGTTAAATATGGAAGTACTCATAATTGGCATGATGGCAAATAGCTAAGAAATTGTTTACAGCTAAGTTAACATTTTAAAATGTTCACTTTAAATTTTTAAAATTTCATTATATGGCCATTTTTCCATGCCTGTTTTAAAAGGCCAGAAATTTAAAATGAAATTCTATTGCTGTTGGTCAGAATATCTTTCAGTCCTCTATTATTATAAGTTATTCAATTTTGTTCAGAATAAACTACTGTATACACAAGTGTTTCACAGTTTTCTAGATTAGAGCTGAATTTTTCACTACGACAACTTCAAAAGATTTGTTAATTTTCAATGGGATGATGAGGTTGGATTTTTTTTCTATGTATGAGTAACAGTGGGTCTCTTTAACGTTACATTAAAAACTCTAAAATTTAAAGATAAAGGAGGTATATGAGAAAATAAACTGTCAACATAACAGTAGTAATGGACCCTTTCAGGGTGTATTCGGAAGGAAAATAAGATGCAGTCTTTAAATCCGAAGCCCATCACAAAACTGCAGAGAGAGCCTTCCTCACCACACTCTCCAACTCCAATCTCTGTAATGCTGGACTTTGTAAAAACCAAATAAATATACTTTAAAGAAAGGATTAGAAAGCCCATCATTTTGCCTCTAGTTTTCCATTGTTGGAGTTGGGAATTGAGTCCCAATTATATAAATGGTAGTCTGAGAAAAGCAGTAGACAGAGTTTATATCATAAAGCTCATTTTACTTGGGATGTTAATGGAGGATTTGAACTGTACTCCCTAAGGTGAAAGGCTAGGGCTTTAATCTCTATGCTTCTCAGTTCATGCAGGCCTTTTCAACACTTCTGAGAGATGTGGACTCTGTTCATGCATACAAATGCTTTACAGCTTTTCCCACAAAAGGTGCTTTTCTTAAAAAATAAACAATGTACAATTGAATTTAAAAGGAAACCAGCCACTGACAGATTTAGCCATAGTTCATTTATGTCATGTCTTACTAAGAGTTTACAAACAGCTGTCCCAGGCATCTCCAATGGGTGCAATTTTTTGTCTAGACATGGGAAATCCAAGCTACTGCTAGGCCAACAACATAAACACAGGAAGGTCTTCAATTCATCATTTCATTAATAGGAACACATCTAATGATATAATAGGAGTGTTGGAAGAAAGCTGATTTCAGTTCCTGAAACAGTTTAATTGCATGTCTTTGTTTTCATGCTAGACAAAGCTATGGAACCACACATAGTTCCAAACTGGATTTCAGTGCCACATTAGACTGCTTAAAACAAAATCTTGTCCCTTCAACATATGAGCTCTCAAGTTCAATGACAACAGGGTAGAGGCATATGCCTCCACTTAGATGTAATCTGAGCTCAATGTTCACATGACTACATTTCTAGCATAATCGCTCACACTAAGCATTTCTTGAAATGGGCAAATTGGCTAGAGAGCTTAATACTTATACACTGTACCTACTATAGCAGCCAGATAAACTAAAGTACACCTTCAGGAATTACTATATCAGCCTAGAAACTAAGGCAATAAATGGCTATGGAAATAGGTATATTACATGTGTAAGTTTCAGTATTTTAGGGTTTTAGTTCCATTGTTTTAAAATCTATTTCAGATAGTATAAAATGACACCTTTTACAAATACATTAATATAGAAACAATCTCAGACCAACTTTAACCAGTGGGGGTCAGTGTAATAGTAGAGTATTTAGGGTGAGCAGGATCAAAAAAGAAAACAAATAAAAGGACATATATAGGTGAGGTTCTAAGTAATATTTAGGTTTCAATCTCTAACTCAAATCTTTGTGCAATCTGAAGTTGTCTTACAGATTTTCAAAAAGCTCAACATAATCAGTTAACAATTGAATCTGTTTTATTTTCAGTTTTGTAAGCTTATCTTCTGAGATATGAAATTGAGGTTTTCCACTTAATTCAGAATTCAGAGTGCTAAAGCTAAGAGGCTCTGTGGACCCCAACTTATTAACCTGTGCCAATTTAACCAGTATTACTCCAGAGGTTCAAAATCCTAAAAATAGACGCTAATCTTTTCAGACTGATGGCAGCTAGTGAGCCCCTCCCCTGTCACACTTCCCACTCATCTTCATTACTTAGGTAGGAAGAAAATGTATACTTGTACCCTAGTACACACCACATTGTTTATTTATGTCTCGTCATATGAAAATATGAATGAATGAAAAAAGCATTTTCTCAAATCAGTCACGTTATGGACCCATCTCAACTTAAAATGAAAGTCATCAGTGTTCTCACCACTAAACAGCAATGATCCAAAAGATATTTGAGAGACTGAATTTTTAAAAAGTTTTTACATATTAACACATACTAAAACATCTCCCAAGTTTAACCCTGCACATTCAAATGCCCAGCAAATACATTGTTTTTTTCACTATAACTTGACAAATTATATTGTGATTTTTTAAAAAGCTGTGACAATTAATGGCCCAATGCTCTCTTCAATTCTACTTCTCAAGTCACCATCAAAACACAGGTTTTTTAAAATTTCTCCTTTTAATCAGAGTTGGTGAACTAATTCAAATCTACATTCACCTAGTGACCTTTGTTTTTACACCTCAAACCAAGTTCTCTGGAGTACATGAACCAAATTAACATTAAGAATATAAAAAAAAGGACTTGATCTAAATTCCAATGTAGCAACTTATATTATTTGGGGGCAGGATCAGAAATGGTAACAACTTTGCTTTGAAGTTGTATTTCAATGAGGGAGGGGGCTCTGTAGTAAACTGACCCAAACTATAAAATCAGATTTAAAAATCAAGTCCTGTATTTGCATTGTAGGACAATTGCATTGTCTTTGGTGGGGGGTAGGGAAGGTATTTTTCTTCTGGTTTCTTCCCTTTTTTGTACCCCCAGGGCTTAGCTCAGTACCTGGCACATATGCACTTTAATAAGTGCATGTTGATTGATTGCAACTGTGGAATATTAGCTATGATGCCCAGCTTGTCAAGTATCCAAAACACAACAAAATGGGCTTTTAAAATACTTCCAGCAGATGACAAGAGCTAAAGGGGGAATCTCAATGACGGAAGTGGGCTAAGGTGAAAGAAAAAAAAAAGCTGGAAAAAAATTCGGCACGGATCCTCTGGAATCCGCTGAGTAAGAACAGGAAGGGAGGAAAAGTTCGCTAGCTTTAAGACTGTCCTTTGCTTTAGATTAAAAGGGAAAAAAAAAAAAAAGCCCTGAGTCGGTTTTCCCGCCAGTCAAGGTTGATGAGCGTGCATTTGGCTCCGACTAGCAGCTATTAAACAAATGGAAGCAAAGTGCTTGAGCAGTAACTGCCATCCTGCGCGCCCGGGCTCCCACAGCTGCTCCGGAGCCTAGAAACCAGCCAATGGCAACGCGCGCGCCCCTCCCCCGCAGCCCATCCGCCAGACCTGTTTTTGTCTGCTTCAGCAGGAGCGTGCTCCAGCCCTAGGAGCTTCCTCCCTCCCCTGCTCTGCTTTTCCATCCCTTTTCAACCATCATCCACTCATTTTAATTACGCAGAACGAGTTGCGACTCATCCAGCCTTGGAAGTTGGGTGGTTTGGCTTTTTGTTTTGTAAAGAGGTCGCTGGAGAAAGGGTTGGGGGGGGGGGGGGGGGGGGTGGCATTGGGTAAAAGATTCCTTCCCCCCACAAAAACAAATTCCACGGATCATTTTGACTTAAGTCCTGTACTTGTGAGCTCCTCGAGACCAAGCCCTGCCTTCTGGCTTTATTTTTGGGGATTACACTCCCCCCCCCCCACACCCAGTGTTTGACACATAGTAGGCACTTCATAAATACACATGACTTAACTTTTTTGTTGTTTAAATCTGTTTTATATTCAGCTTCCTCTAATCCAGATCTCTGCACATGAGCTCACACGCACACATCCCCATTTGAGAGCCAATTTTTGTCGTTTTAGGAGAAGTTGTACCAAATGATATTTAGAAGCTCAACAGGCTTGAACATTCTCTGCCTGAAGGCATCACCAATATTCATATAAATATAAAAATATGTATATACACACGTGTGTATACATATGCACACACACACACACACACACACACACACACACACGGGCTTTGGTTGGTCATAAGGTAATGAGTGTATATTTAAAAAGAAAAGTCAATAGGGAGTGGAATGTCTAGTTTGATTTTAGGTTGGGCCTGATTTTTGCTTCCCGGTGGTTGCCAACACCCCATAATGCAATTATGGGAGAAATAATAATAAAAACCTGAGAAAGTAGAGGGAGAGGTGACTTTTCAAGACAAGAGAGAAAGGCCCGGCCCTTTGCATTGGAGCCTTGGCTAGCATGGGAGGAGGCTATGTGCCCTCAGCACGCAATCCTCAGCATTTAGAGGGATTTACAAAGGCACATCTGTGCGTGTTGGAGGGCCAGCCTGACGTGTTTTCTGCTCGCAGCAGCTGCGGTTTCTGAGGAAACAAGGCTGATTTTCTAGTCAGGCTGGAAGACTTTTTTCCCCCAAGAGCCTACGTGCAGGGGGAGGGGGAAGAGGGAAAAATGGGGGTGGTGGGAGAGGGTATTGGGGAGGAGGGTAGTGGGTAAGGGAGATGGGGTGGTAGGGAAGGGGGGGAGGGAGAGAAGCTGCCATAAAAACCTCCAGAGCTCAGAAGGGGGAGGGGAAGAGCTGGAGAAAAGCCTGCTGGGAATTTTCTTGTGCTTTCTTTCTCAACATATTTGTGTGTGTGTGTGTGTGTGTGTGTGTGTGTGTGTGTGTGTTGCAATCCCTACTTTACCAAACACACAACACTCTCCCACTCCTTCCCTACAACATCTTTGTAGTTCTGTTCGCTTTATATTTACTAGACCTAGGGTTCAAGGCAAGGAAGAGCATTTCATATTATGTCGTCTTAATTATGCCCTGTTTAATCATTACTCATCTTTCCTTCTCGCCCTTTTTCCTGGTGGCTTTTTTTTTTTTTTTTTTACATTTTCTTTCTCCTGTTTTTCCTCTATCTCTCCTCAGTAACTGCCAAGTCAAATCAGTTGACGCGCAAATGGTTAATTGAACACATTCTTGTTACAAAAACAGACGGAAAGCAAGTCTAGGCACACAGACACACACCCAGTTAGAAGTGAAACAAAAATATATGGGGGTGGGTGGCAAATAAGGGGGTCTTCTCGACACATTTTCAGCCCTCTCTTAAACCTATTCCCTGGCAACCAATAAAAATAGAAAAATTGTCAGGCTGATGAATGATTAACTCAGAAGCTGACACACAGGCCAGCCTGGAAAGAGGAGAAGTGGGAGGAGAGCTGAGAAAGAGACATACACAGATACACATGGGGGGAGGGAGAAGGGGCCCTTTAAGGGAGAATCCAGTTCAACAACTCAAAAACAATTCACAATGGTCCAACCTACGTGGTTGGCATTTCATTTAGGGTGGGTGTTTAAAGTCTTATTTTCCCAAATGTATGTCTAGTTCAAATTTCAGATTCTGGATACAGAACTAAAACAGTTCTATCAAGTTATGTTGAATTTGTATGTTTGGGCAAATTTTTGACTGCTTGGGGGAGGGGAAAAAGAGAGGGAACCATGCACACTACCAAGAAGAAACATGAAAGATAATCAACATTCTAGTAACTTTTAGAAATAATTCCACATAAGATTCTTTAGAGACTATGAAAGGAAGAGAATTGGACTGTGGGGAAATGCCAGTAAATGTCTGAGGCTGGACTAGACCTCAAGTCTTTCTCACTCTGGGGGCAGAAATCAGTTCTTAACCTGGGAACCCACTGATAAATTTCAGGAGTACCAGGAACATTTGGAATGGAAAAACAGAACAAAACATTATTTTCGCTAATCTCTAGCTGAAAAGTAACCCTTCCTTCAACTATGAATTTTAAAAAATTATTCTGAATAGAGGTCCAAAGGCTTCATCAGACTACCAAAGGATTCTATGACACAAAAACAGTTTAATCCTTGAACCAGATGACGTCTAAGGTACATCCAAGCTCTAGATCTATTAATTATATGATCAGTCGCCATTTGTTTTCCAAGTTTATTCTGGAGGGGATTAAATGAGATTAATGTATGTAAATGCAACTTAAGTAGCTACTGTGTACATAGGAAGTATTATGCTAGGCATTCAGTATAGTAAGGGGACAAGATATATACATTTACTAGAACAAAATATAAATGCTTTAAACAGATGTAAAACAAAATGGCATGTGAAGTTACAGCTTGGGGTAAGGAAAGAGTCAGAGAATGGATTTAAAAACATGAATATGAATTCAATGCGGATAAGGGGACCAAGGTCCTTATGACTTAAAGAACTATATAAATGAGAGCTATCATACAGCCTACTCAAATTTTCAGCTTTTGTTTTGTATTCCACTCTTCAATGTGGCTGTTAATGTCCTGCCCACATACTTCAAGCTCAGTAGGTCCAAAATACAACTCCCTTTGACCCCCCCACCCCCAACCTGTCCTTGTCCTAATTTTCCAATTTTTGTTGGAGAATTATTGTGGAAGTCATTCTGGCTCAAAATCTGCAATTATTTGCTAATCCTTCTACCTCAACTAATGGGCAAGTCCTATTGATAGGACCTCAGAAATGTCCTTTCTATTCATCCTTTCCTTTTGCCTTTTGACTTCTAATGCTACAACTTTGGTTCATCAGTCCCTTATCATCCTTAGATGGTAACCGTCTCCTACCCAACCTCCCATCCTTTTGTCTCTCCACTTTGTTATTTCCTGCCAAAATAATTTCTTTTTAACACAGAGGCATGATCACATCATTCCCCAGCTGAATAACCCTCAGAACCCTCTCACTGTCTACAGAGCTAAAAAGGCTATTTCAAGAGTCAAATTAGATAACCTATATGAAGCATTTTATTAACTGTCAAGGACTACATAGGTGAGCTATTACTATAAAACAAAACACAAGCTTTTCACTTTGATCTTCAAAAATTGGCACCAACTACCTTTATTGCTTTATTTAGGTGGTGTACAGGTGGCTATAAAATTATGTTGTAAGCTCCTTGAAGGAAGGGTCTTTCCTTTGCCTCTTTTTGTATCTATCACTAGTATTTGGTGGTGCAGTGGATAGAGCACTGGGTCTAGAGTCAGAAGACCAGAGTTCAAATATTATTCAAATATCGAGTGAGCCAGGACAAGTCATTTAACCTCTGTTTGGCATAATCCAAAAGAAAATGAAATAGGAAACTTCTGGTATCTTTGTCAAGAAAACCCCACGGACAGTACTGGCATGCTATAGTCCATGGGATTCACAAAGACTCAAACACTGAACAACAAAAACAGTGTGATAATGACTGTAAATTACTTAGCACAGTGCCTGACACATAGTGGGTGGGTAATAAATGTTTATTGATTAATTGAAGGCCACAGTCACACAGGTAGCTAGCGCCTAAGTGTCCTAAGTATTATATCCAAGAAAATTAAAATTTTCACTGAATATCTCCATTGATGCAAATCACAAGACAGCCATGGATTTTGATCCAGAGAAAACTCTTGTCCATTTTTTGTCACTCTAAAGAAGAAACATCTAACATGCTTCCACTAGATCTTATAAAATTTAAAAGAGAGGACATGGACCATCTGACGTTTCCCATTTCACTGTTCAATCTTCCTTTCCAATAACACATTTCCTTGATAGGAGCTTTAGACTACTTTTTGAGAGTGGATCATCAATGGAAACACCCTGTCACTTGCAACTTCTATCTATCAAAAGTATCCATTTGTAAAAACAACCAGTCCCAACATTAAACCCAAGATAACTGGTCCAATTCATCTACTAAAAGGCTTTAGGATTGAACTAAAAACTTTTGAGTTGGAATGAAATTGCACTGAACTGGTTATTCCCACCAAGTTTACTAAAGCATTAAAAGCTTTTGGGCTTCCAAAAACAGCTACACATAGTCTAACTGGAAAGATCCCTCTCATTTCCTTCCAAGCTACACTGCTGCTCACCTACCACCACCAAGGGCTTGCTACAGAATTTTGGGAAAGTACACACTTCACAACTCGAGGCAGATAATGACTAGAGTAATATCTGAATATGACTAAAGAATAAGGAGAGGGAAAAATAGGGAAGGATGTCAGAATAATATAAAAATCTTTGCTTTGACTGGAAGAGAATAGGAAATGTAGGTGAGAATTATCAAAATTTGGAGAATAAGAGCCAATTTTTGCCAGACTGATTTATAGGTAACAAAAAAGAAAGGTAAGTTGAAAGTCTTGTTAAAGTTCTCTTTTATATATTTACATCCCCCAAAAGAATATAAGCTCCCAGAAGTAAGGGACTACCTTCCTTTTTGCTTGTACTTATTTGCATTCCCAGGTCACAGTACTGGGCCTGGAACATAATAAATGCTGACTTCAGTTGAAAAGATAGTCTCCATCTCTATATGAACTCTATGTAACTGAGCCCTTTAGTTACTTAAATTGTTGCATAAAGCTAAGTCAACATATATGACTGGGTGCTTCAAGACAAATTAAATTGTTTCCTAAGCGAAGGGATAGATAGGAACATATTCTGTTTAGGCAACAGAGAGAATTCCTTTGTTACAAATTCAGAAAAAGACGTGTAATACTACAATTGAAATATACGTAGTCAACAATTAAAAAGGCAAAACAGAGCCCCTCCCCTCAAAAGAGCTCATGATCCAATGGGGAAGACAGCATTCAAACAGCTAAGTACAAATAAGACAAAGGATAAATTGGAGACAAGTCAACAGAAGAAAGACGCTAACATTACAGAGAATCAGGAAAGATTTTTTTTTAACAGAAGGCAGGATTTTAGCGGGGACTGGAGGGAAGCCTGGAGATAGCATTTCTGAGCTCTTCCAATATAATTTTTCAATTTAGTAACCTTAAGCACTCCGCTACCTAAAATTTTAAAAAAAAAATTTCTAGGTATTCCACCTGTGCGGAGAATTTGGAGGCTAATCCTGAAATATTTACAAGCACAAAATTCCCACAATATCACATGTTGGTAATAACCACCTCTAGGAGTTCTAAAGCAGTTTACTTTTTACCTATAAAACTTCAGTATCCTTGCTATAAAAAGTAAATGGCGCATTCTCAAAACTTAGTTTATTTTTGAAATAAAGTTTTATTTACAATACAGTCTATTTTTTTTTTAATAAAAAATGTCTTTCAGTTTAGGAAATTCACCTTGGAACTAAGGGAATTTTTGTTTTACGTAGAAGCACATTTTGGAGTGTGACATTCTGATCAATGATTCTCTTTACTTATACTTCCCTTTAAAGGGATTTAATACAATTTATGCTTAAAAAGAAAAAAAATCCTGTACAGACTTTGTGGATGTAAGGGAGAGCAAGGTAATTACTACCAGGGACATCACACTGGACAATAGAAATTAACTATTACTTGCTGGAATTTTTTTTGACTTTCTGATACTGTCTATCTCCCAGTAAGCCTCATAAATTAAACTTATTGTTGTAGATACATTTCTAAAAAAGATGCAATTCCATACCTTTTCCATCTATTTGAGTTCTATAATGATATATTCATTGATGTCAGAAAAAAACAAATTTCCAGAGTATTCAATAGGAAATTTTGGCAAGAAAGTTTAATGATGGGGTCCTGGTTTTGTGGCATGCTGGATATTACCAGAGTCCATTATGTAGTGTAACTGAAATTGAAGAAGATGAGCTTTGATCCCAATATTAAATTACAAAGAATTCAATATTTTGTCCACCTTTGTAAGGGTCTGGAGAACAGTAACTATAAAGATCAATGTCACAGGACTGTTTCTATCTGACTTCCACTGGGGAAAAAGATAAGAAGAGACTGTTATTATTATTACTAATAATAAATTATCTATCACTTTAGCTATCAGTATCCTTTTGGTTGCCATTTAAAAAAAATTAAACTACTACTAGAAAAAAGAAATGACTGTAAGGACCTATATAACAAATTGTTTCTTTGCTTTATACAATTTTTAAAGTGAATTTGTTGTATACATAAATTTAGTGTTTGTTTTCTAAATTAATAGCTACATGACCACTAAGTCAGTAATCATACAATGAACATGGCAAGCTGGAGGTGGGGAGACGGGATAACAACCCTCAAATAGAAGACATCAACAACAATACTGAGTTATTCCTTGACTTGTAAGGAAAAAACCACAAATCACAATTTAGTGGAAATAAGTCTGTAAATTACACTAACTGACCCAAATGCAGTAAAATAATATTGGAATGAAATGGGGAAAAATAAGTAAATAAACCAATCTACCCACGTGTCTCTAGATGAGGTTGCAAAGCACTTCCATTTGATAAAAAAATATTTGCATGCCCAAATCTTTTACTCCTCTGAGAAACTCTGAAGGAGACTTGAAAAAAATCTGTACATTGCTGATTATTTCAATATAAGTCTAGAAGAAGAATCATGGTGATCTCTTTAAAGTTGTACATCTGGCTTGCCAATGGAAGCCCTTAGTATTCAAGTGAAAAAAATCAAGTCTTCTGACTCCCAGTACAATACTCTTTCTTTACATTATACTAGGCACAAATACACCAACAACGTCTTTCTCAAATAAACCTTAACTTCTGCGAAGTTGTGGTTGTTCTTTCTTCATTTTGAAAAAGACCATGACATCCTGGGGTGATGTCTTGATGTGCTCTTGAATTAGATTTAAGTGAAGCAGAGTCACACAAAGCCATCAGTCTCATTCTCTCTTCTGGAGTCATCAAAGTCCAGTGGCAAGACAAAAGTCAAGCTGATGGGCAATGGCCCAGAATGCAGTGAATGACCTTGGCATCTTCAATATCTGACCAAATTCTAAGCACTCCAGCACACCTGCTTGATAAGTAACACGTGCTTGGGATTCCTTGACCTTGAATACTACTCTGGATATTACTGAGGCAAAAAGGGAAGGCTTTAAATTTAGACAAATATTGTGCATTTGAACACAGTTCTTCCTGACTCCAAGCTCAGTGCTATATCCACAGCACCACTTATTTGCCTATATAGATACATAGAATATATGTCTTTGAACATATCCATGTGACTGAGACTTCTATGTGAGTCATTTTCAGGATTCCTGCGGAGGTCACCTCCTAACATTAATTTTGGACAAGTACTCTTCTTTATCATGGAACATTACATACATATACACACACACCTCCCCAACACGTATACATATATACGTATATACACACACACATATTCATATCTCTAAAACTGAAACCCTAAGAGACAGACACTTTGTTCAAATGATATAAAGTAAATATATCGGGTTAGAATTCTCATGGCTCACGGTCTATAGTCTTTGCCTTCCATATCAATCATATAACCTAGGCCAAATCATTCAGCCAATCGAAAGAATCAATTTGGCATGACAAAAGCTACTGATGTTTATGTTTCTATGTCTGTTTTAGGTTTGTACTGTAGTTAGGTCTGTATTAAGGTTTCTACCTCCCCTTGACAAAAGTAACAATTCCTTTCTTGTCACTATTTAATATCAAGCTGACTTGACCAAACATATTTGGTCAGTCACCTTCAGGTAATGCTGGTTCTACAGATGGCTGAATGGCACCCATGGCTCCTGTTGGGGTCATTTTAGAGAAGCAGAACGGCGATGACAAAAATCCATCTCTGAAAGCACTCTTATGATATACTACCTGTATACAGCCGTAAGACTACAGGGCTGCAGTGAGATCACTCAACTATTACAAACTATGGAAGGTGTCTTCCGTCACAAAGGCAAAAATGAAACCATAGCCACTGGTAGATACACCCACAAGACATGTCACACAGATCCATTTAGTCTTTTTAATATGCTTTTCTTTTTTTTTCTTTAGTTTACATTTCTTTTTTTTTTTTTGCTGTTGTTTACATCAACATTTCCCCTAAAATCTGCTATTTTATTATTGTGAGTATTTCCTCCAACAACATTTACAGAGACCTTTGTGTTCTGGAATATGGTTTCAAGAGTTGCTGGGACCAAATATAATTTACCACTTGTTTAAAAAAAAAAGCCTGCTAATGATGAGCCTTTCAAAATTCAAGCTACTCACTAGATATCTATCGTTGGCAGGGCCCATGCTCAACAGAATAATTTCCAAAATTCCAAGTCTATCTCTATGCCATAATTAGGAAGACTTAGCTTCCTAGCATCCATTACCCTTTGTCTATCACTGCTAGGCCAAGGAAGCCTGGACTTCCAAGAATGCCCAAACATGACCACCTCTTGACTTAAAACTATGAAGCCGGTCTCAAATACCACTACCACCAGGAAGCTTTCCTTCAACTTCTCCATTCTGCTAATCAGTTATTCCTGCTCTTCCATTCCCCCGAAATTAGCACGTATTTTATTTGTATGTATTTAATATCCGCTCATCTGTGGACATACCTCTCCTGATAGAACATAACCTCTGAAAGGGCAGGAGATGTTTCTGTTTGACTTTGAGTATGTAGTGACCTGTACATGCTAGGTACTCAGTAAATGCTGAATGGCATTAAAGGCTAAGAAATAAACCCTGAAAAATAAATGACTTCTGTAATATCAAAGAACTAGTAAGTGACAAAGTCTGACTTCAAACCTTGTGTTCTCTCCAAAATGCTATGCTAATGAGAATTTGCAATTCTTTAATACTTTTAATTTTTTAAGTATTTTTATATGTAACTTAAAGAAAATCAAAAGACACTTAAATGACAAAAAATTATTGGAGAATAAAACATAAGCAAAAAAGGAACTAATTATGAAAAGTGAATGGTAGGGGGAACCTTAAGTGTTTTTAATTCTTAATTTAATAATAAACATGCATGACTGAAGGGAATTTAACCTGCCACTCAAGGGGCCTAGATTAAATACAACAAAAACTGCAAGGATTCTTCAATATTACAAAGATTTCTTGAAGATGTTAATGGAATCTTCTAACAGGAATATCTTTAAAAACAGAAGACTGTCCCATAGAATTTTAGAGCTGATTTGGTCCCATAAAATCACAGACCTTTCAAGGTCATCTAGCTTTTATTCTAAACTTGAAGAAGTCTAGATTCAAATCTTTCTAGATAAATTGATTATTCTGCATGTAGGTATGTCCAGAGAAGGATATTCCACAAATGTTGTAAAACTTTGCCTTGCCTGAAAAGTGGGGAGAAAAAATTGATGACCATGCAAAATGTAATATGGTCTAATGATTCCTAAACGGAAAATATTTCATTTTCTTTCAAACTAAAATACTCACACAGGTGAATACCACACCTGTGGGGAGGAATCTTTATTCTGCACTCTATTATAATATAGTAGGTTCCTCTAGTGCTATACATTGAAGAGATGCGTATTATTTCCTCTAACTAAAACAAGGTGAAAGGACGAGAACAAAACCTTGTGTATTTGGGTTTTTTTTTTAAAGGTTGTCAACCAGTTTAAAACCAGAGTCATATAAATATATATTTTCTAATACACAAGAAAAAAAATATTCCAACCCAATAAATGAATAAAATATTTCATTTCATCTAAGTTCCTGAATTTGTTCTTCTGCAACTAAGACCACAATAAAGGAAATATAGCTAATGAATATAAAATCCATTGACTCTGAACAAAACTCAGGAACAAGTTGTTTTTTATTAAGTCAGAAGTTGCTTCAATAGTAGAAAAACAAAAACAAAAACATTCTCCATGTTTTATAGGACCATAGAATCTTCGATTTAGAGCTAGAAAGGGACTTACATAATTTAGGGTTTTTTTACTTTCTTTTTTTTTTTTTTAGTTTTTTTAACTTACTTTACATAATTTTACTTTCATTTTACATATGAAGGAACTGAGGGGCAGGAAGGGACAATATTTTTCCCAAGGTCATGTAAGTCTCAAGCTCTTTTCTGTTCAACTATTCTAAGGCAAACAGAGGTTAAATGACTTGCTTGCCCAGGGTCACACAGCCAGCAGGTGTCTGAGTAAGCCAAAGAGAATTCAGGTCTTCCTGACTTTAGGCCTCCCACGCTATTCATTGTGCCACCTAGCTGCCCCAATATAATAATAGTTTAATTTAATTTAATAGTTATTAAAGGAAAGCTAACGAAGAGAAGCTTGTGAGGTAGTTTCAGGGGTTCAGGGCCAAAGTAACTTAGTTCTGCAAAGGGGGTGATACACATGCAAAGACCCAAATGATGAATACGAGGTTATCTGGAAGAGAGAGGATTTATTGGCAATTCTCTCTGAGGTGAGGACTACTGGTTAACTCCAGGTAGCAATCATTTCTTGTATTGCAAGGGCTTGGGTCTCTACCGGTTTCAACTGCCTTCAGGATCCACCACCATAGCTCCACCAATTCTCACAAAAATACAGTGTCTCATTCTAATTTTCCAATAAACCTTCTCCCGCCTCCTCTGTCTCCTTCCCCCCCCAACACACACCTTAAAGCCCCAACTTCTTTAAAAAAAATGTTTTAAAATATGGCAACAAAGAGGAGGGAATAAGGAAGCAACAACAAATCTTTTGTTTGTTTCCTGATTTGTAGGGCCTGAACCACAAGGAGACAAAATAATTTAGGGAGGTGAAGTCATCTCCTTCCATTTTTTATCATTCCTCATTTTTAATTTTTTAAATGATAAGGTAAAAGAGCTAGAGTTAAAATCAATCAGTGATTCAGGAGTATTTTATTGTCTAAAGGAATCCTCCCCTGTTTTGCTTTGGTCTGGCCTAGGGCTTCCCTCCTTTTGAATACATAAGTACAGGTGGAGCTCACAAGTGAAGCAGGTTTGAGAGTGCAGTGTATTACCTGGACTACAGGACTCTCCTGGTCACACCTCTGTTCTGAAGAGAAGGGCAGGTGCTTCAGTGGGTGTGGAGCTGGGACTTCTAAGATTTTGGAACATAGGTCACTTAACTTAGGCTAATTTTGGTTCCTCTGCCTTAAGACTTAAGAAAGCAGACCTTATTACAGATAATAAACATTTATATCATAGTATATCTCATTCTCCACCCCAATCTCTGATTTACGGTTCCATTTTTAAAAGTCAATATTTCTTCAGCAGACTTATAAGTAACCCAAAACCTGAGTTAGAGATTATCTCTGTCATTCAGCCTTAACAAATAATTAAGAGAGAAAAAGAGGAGGGTAGTTTGGTTACAAAAAAACCACCCAAAACATTCTACTTTCACTTTCTAATTCCCTGTAATTCTAGTATATTAAAAGTTACCTACATCTCAACTTTTCTTTAACACAACCAAAGGGTATGTTCACAAGCCAAAACAGGTGGCACCCCATTAATACAGCTAAGCCATGCAGAAGTACAGCAAAACCTCATTAATTAGGACTACACTAATTTAGAAGTTGTGATGATTTAGCATACTGATATTTACCTCTTCCTATTTAGAAAGACGTGATTTTTGGAAAAAAGCCAACTCATAACATCAATAAGATGGGCTGGCTGGCTGATAGAGCCAGCCTTAAAGTCAGGGAAATCGTAACTTCTGCTTCTGGGGGCACATTCAGTGTGACTCTGGTAAGATCACTTAACCTCTCAGTGCTGAGTTTCTTCCCTGTGATTCTGGGGGCACATCCAGTGTGACTCTGGTAAGATCACTTAACGTCTCAGTGCTGAGTTTCTTCCCTGTGATTCTAGCTCTACCCTAATAAAAACCAAAGGTCCAGACAGGAGTGGGGAACCTGTGGTCTAGAGGCCGCATGGGGCCTTTTCAGTGCTTGGGTGGGGCCTTTGGACTAAGTCCAAGTTTTACAGAACAAGGGGCATTAAGGGCATTCTTTCTGTAAAGTATTGATTCAGTCAAAGGGCTGCACTTGAGGACTTAAGAGGGCCACAGGTTCCCCACCCCTGGTATAGGTTAAAGATAAAAGATTGCATGCTAGTTCTAAATCAACTTACAGATTAAGACTTAAGCAACACACTCAACAAATAAGCACTTACTTTGCGCACGGCTCATTCTTTGCTTGCTGCTGTAGGACTCAAGCACTGCACAGAGGTTGTATGGTATAATGAGTGCTAGGTCTGAACCCAGGGCAAGTGACCAACTCTATGGACCTCAGTTTCCACATCCGTAAAATGGACTGGATGAGCTCCAGGATCCTTTGTCTTTCTGAACCTATGTTCCTATGATTCCCATGGTTCTAGTATGTTGGATGGATTCTCTTACGGATGATTCGTGGAAATACACAGACAAATGTTGCAGGATGAGAAGGTAGATGTGGGTCCGTCGACACGCAATGAATTATGGATTATATTCTTATCTTTTTGAACTATTTTTGGAGTTACCTTGTCTTGGAAATATTCTGTTGGAAATTAGGCTGAATTACAGGGTTGACGTGAAGATTTTTTTTTTTAAACTGCATTTCTTTCAAATACTAGATAATTTCCTCCTCAAAACCAAAATTTGGTGAGGTCTTTCTCATGTCAGTTGTTAATGGTATAAATATAAAGAATTTATTAACATTTCAACTCTATTAAAAATAAAATTAAGTAATTTAAGTTTAAAATATCTGTTTACCACTAGGCACATACCATTCCATGAGGGAGAGAGGAAAAGAGATACGCAGAGAGAAAAAGGAGAGAGAGAGAGAGACAAAGGGAGAGACACAGAGAGAAAGAAACAGAGAAGTGATGAAGGAGGGAGGGAAGAGAGGGGGAGGAAAAGAGATTTAGAGATAATAAACTACACAGTCCTGAGGAGAAGAGAAGAAAAAGAACATATTCTTATGGGGGATAGTGGTAAGCAGATGACGTTTTAAAATACAGGTAATGTATTTCAATAGATTATATACTTCCATAATTTAAAAAAAACTATTTGGGAGATTTGCTGAAAAATCCCAAGTGAAAATAGCAGCAAAATAACACATCTTAAAGAATGTTCATAATATCTTAAAAATCCCCTCATAACTATAGCATTTAATAAAAGTAAAATAAAAAATTAATAACATTATGAGAGTTATTAATGTTAAACTAAGAAGGTTTATGTGAAATGGTGGCACTCACATTGCTGGGGCAGTGTGAAAATAGCTAAAGATTGAAAATAGGGAGGAATATAAAAAGGGTAACTAAATCTAAGTTTGAAAAAAAACTGTAGAAGATGCAGTAAGTTTAAAAACTGTACCATGAAGTAAGTTCTGGATCATTGATAGAAAGTTTACTCATTGGGGTTTGAGTTCCCTTGTCCAGTGAAATCAAAGGTCCAAGAATGGGATAGAAGCAATCCTGGGATCTCAAAAGCTGGGACCAAAAGAATACAAGCTCTAGGGGCTTCTACTCTGCTGGCTCTGAGTACATAAAAGATTGCTTTTGTCTTTTTTCCAAGGACCAGTCTTGCTAAACGTTAAGAAGCTGATTACTATTAGGCTGGCTAAAAAGTATTCAGTTTTCAGGCTATGGCATCAATACAAAGATCCACCCCAAGCCGTCCTTAGTCCTCTATTTAGCCCATTTTTACATCTGCAGTGGTTGTAACAAAGCAATATGTGAAGAGGGGTTAGGCCAGAGGCACTGAAAGCATCAGTTTTGAAACTGTCCATAAACATTAGCTTAAATAACTAGCATTCTCAGATAAGACTTGTCCTGTGACCAAGGAGAAATAATATTACTAGAGGAATGGGATTATATCAAACTTGAATTCTCCCTACAAATAATACCAGAAGATTAAAACTAAATGGCATAAAAGGTTCAAGTAGACTATAGCATAGTACCAATGCCCAATTATGTAACAATTATTATTTGGCAGTTAGATTATATTAATATATGATTAAACAAATATCTGGATGAATTCATTAACACACAGCCCTTATACAGACTGTCAGTTTTCAAAGAACCAATTAATTTAATAAGAAAATATATGATTACCTGGCACAGGGAAAGCATTGTTGAAATCACTGGCCAAGAATCATTCAGTTTATTTAGGTTGACAACATAAACACATGAAAGATTAGATTAACAAAAAAAAACAAAAACAAAAAAACCAAAACAAAGAATTAAGACCCCACTACCATCCTAAGACAAGAAAGTCACAAGTCAGTACATACATGATTGCCTTATAAATGGAACTGGCCATCATTTTTTTGGAGTTCAAAGGAGCAAGAAGACAAATAAAATATATTTAATACCAAAAACAATAACAAACACAATTTCTATGATGTTCTAGATGGTATTTCAGGAATTTGTAGTGCTTCAGGATCATTATGAATATAAATAATAATAATACTGATATAAAGGAAAGCTGGTTAAAAATTGGGGGAAAAATTTAAGAGACAATACTAATTGTGGCCAAGACTTCAAGTGAACATGTTTTCCATTCCATTGTATCACAGGAGTATCAACTTTAGAGTGGGAAGGGACGTCAGAGATACTTCATCTGTAGAAGATGACTTTCCCAGGGTTAAGCAGGAATTCAAGTGATCAAGGTGGCATCTGAACTCAGGTCCCGGGACTCTTTCCATCTTACCACACTGCCTCTGAAGACCGAGTCAAAAAAACTGAGGAACTAGGAAACTCGTCATTCCAGCATTCTGACTACTATTAGTGGTTGCCAGGTACCAAGTTCACCACAATTGTAATGAAAATAGTACAAAAATCTAATTGGACTAAATGCAGGGAAAGTAAAAAGGTTTACTATACTAACATAATAATACTACTGACCAAGCAATTCTAACAAACAAGAATTAAAATCTGAGCCAAGGGCTTCACATTAAACTTGAATATATTAGTTTACTTTTTAAAAAGCACCCATCCACAAAGACAAAATGACAAAATAGATACTGCTTATATATTATACATCTTTGTACAGTGGGAGACAGACTCTTGCACTGCAACAAAAGGAATGTAACACATGAAACTAGTCTAGAAAACCGATATCCTTTTTCTATAGTTTTTAATTAAATATGGTTTCTAAAAAGGATAAAGCATAAAGATTATTTTTCCTCCATAAGGACAAATGCTTTGCATGTGGTAGGCATTTAATAACTGTTTATTGAACTAAAAGGTGGCAGTGACTTTTTTTTACACCTATAAAATGTTTTACTTATGCCTATTATTTTATATCACAGTCATTTCCAGAATTCCCCAACTCCCAACTGAGCCCTCCTTTAACAAAGAAATAGTCTTAAGCAAAAACACTTCATATTGTGAGCCTGACACCATTCTACCCTAGAGGAGAGAAGTATGTTTCATAATCTGTTCCTTGGGACTATTATTGTTGTATTCTGTTTTTCATTACAGAGTTCTTTTTATTTTTAGAGACCTTTTCGGTTGCATTCTCGAGATCACCATCTATGGGGGCAACATCTTATAGAACACAGAGCCTGCAAGGCCTGGATTCAATTTCTGCTTCTGATACATACTGTTTGTACATATGAACAAGCCATTTATTCTCTCAGCATCTCTGCCATGAGTAGCAGATAATTAGCAAGTAACCTTCATGAGTAGAGGGAGCTTCCTCTCCTGAGGTTCCTCCAAACAGAAGTGCCAGAATCAAATAGAGCCAGGAGCCACTAACTTGTACCTAAGGATCACTTCAATTAGCATATTAACTTAGAAAACCACATATTAACAATATCTATGTTTTATTGTGCTTTTATTTTTTTTTGTTACATATTTCCCAATTATATTTTTAATGTGGTTTAGGCCACACTGGGAAGTGCTATGCGTTGTATATTTGCTATCTCTGCCCTAGGAGTGTCTTGGACAAAAAAAAAAAAAAAGTCATTGTGTGTGTTGTTTTCCTGGGCCTGCTTATTTCACTCAACATCAGTTCATATAAACAAATATTCCCATGTTTCTCTGATTTATTCATATTCATCATTTCTTGGCAGTTATATTTTCATATTTTGTCCCCTCTCTTGAAAGCTGTCATTTATAGCTTTGGTTGAAAATAACTTAAAATCACTGCTCATAATTAATTTCCACAAATATTTACTAAGCACCAGTTACTATGACACTGTGCTAGAACCTGCCTATTCTCAATCAAGGAGATGGCATTACATGTTACTGAGCATGACTGGGGGCGGGGGGGGGGGGGGGGGAGATACCAGCTCACAAGGAGAAAGACATCGGAACAGGGAGTGCTAACTTCTCAATGTTTGATAACAGAGGTAGGATGGAGCAATCAAAGGTGTACTTAGAAGACCTTTCGAGGGCAAGTCAATCCACCTCTCTAAATATCTGCTTCATCAGCTGTCAAAGGGGGCTTAACCATACTTGAACTACCCATCTCACAGGGCTGTTGAGGGGACTACACTTATTAAAATAATTGCATAAATGTGAGTTATAGCTATTTGAGCTCTACTGCTTATGTGTGACGTGTCACTTAACCTTTATGAGCACTGGTTTCCTCAGGTTCGAAAATACCTGCACAGTTTCTTACAAGGTTGTAAGGAAATAGCCATTCAAACTGTAAAGCTCTATGGAGAATAAGTTATTTCTAACTTGCTTCCATTAAGGGGCTAAAATTTTAATATCATCTTTCACATACATCCAATATTCAGTTACTTTTAGTCTAATCATTTAAAAATTAGTCATTCATAAACAATTCATTGCTTCCTCCACAAGAACAATTAAATTAACCACAACAGACTGCTCTTGTCTCATAATAAAGTTTAGTGTATTTTAGTTTAAAAATTAGGTGGGTAAGGAAGGAGAGCAAAGAAGAAAAAGGACAGATTTTTAAAAGAACAAGCATTATAAAGTGATATCTTAAGTGGTATTTTAGCCTTGGGGCCTTCTTTTGGCTGTAGAAAGAAATAGACAGCAATTAACAGCTAAGCTCTCCCATTTTCTTCCTTCCTCCACACCAATTCTGGGCCCCTAAATTCCCCATAGTTCGGCTATTGTAGATCATAATCTACAGATCTGTAGCAGTACCAAAAATAATGAAGTGGCCATGTATTTTTTAAAAGGGTGGGAGGAGGATAAAGGGAATATGTAGTTTCTTCTTTTTCTTACCAAGATTTGAAAAATGGCCTATTGGGAAACACCACTGATTATTTATATAGCTAAAAACAAAAGAAACCGTGCTTAGTTCCTCACCACCAGGGATTAAATGCTCTGAGAAAAGATTTTTCATTTTCACACATACACACGCTCATATGCATGCTAGGTCTAGATACATTCACACAAGCTGCTCTGACTAAACTAATAAGAAGCCTTACTGCATCTGAAATACATGGTTATTCTTACGAATGAAAGAGTGAATACACATTAATGTTGTGCAGAATTAGACAAGTTTAGAACTCGACACTGATGTATAAAGAACAGTTCTGCCCCTATTCAAGTTCTTCTTATAGATGAACTAATACTGTAGTGAAGCAAGTAAATTAAGTGTGTGTGCAAAAAGCCAATAGGGTCTAATGAACCTAATGGGGGTAAATTGGTAAGTGGGTGCTGAAAGCTTTAAGAAAATCAATTCAACCATTCAATATATTTCATTTTGGAATGGAGCAACCTGCCCCCCCTCCCCCCAACAGCCTTCCCTTACCTCCTTTGAATTAAGGTTAAAAAAAAATACACATATACTCCTTTTATTTCTCATCTCTATACCGTTCCTAATGATACTCTCTGGATTCTCCCATCCTACCCTAAGCACTACCAGTTGAAATGTAAACCATGCTTTCAGGCCTGGCTCAAATGGCAATTGCTTCATGAAGCAATAATTGATATTCTCCCGGGCTTCTGTCCCACAGCCCAAAGCAGGAATCTCTATCTCTAGTAAAAGTACAGATCGGGTGGCTCTGTCATAAGATTTGGCTTTCCTCTGGAGCAGTGGGGACATCCCACCCAACTCCACATTTTTTTTTTTTTTGCCTGAGGAAAGCTAGGTCTAGGGATATTAAATGACTTAGAGATCATAAAGGTAGCAGAAACAAGAAGCAAAAGTTGAACCTAGGTTCCTCTGATTCCAGCATTTTCCCCAATTTGTCAAGGTGCCTCTCATGTAAATGTTTTAATTCAATCCTTTTCAACACCTCTCCACTGTGGCATTGTCGATCATTTTCTTTATTTGGAAACTGTCTTCACTGGATTATTATCACTCAGCTCTCCTCTTGGTTCTCCTCCCAGACATGACTGATGGATGATTCCTTCTTCATCTTCTTGGCTGGATCTTCATTCATCCTCATCCACTGGAGGTGCATCCCTTTTTTTCTTTAACTTATCTCAGTTAATGAGCTCATAAATCCCCCTGGGTTCAAATGTCATCTCTCAGCAGATGATTTCCAGATCGACATATACAGACCTCATCTCTCTCCTGAGCTCCACCAACTACCACCACTACCTAATGGATATTTCAAACTGGATATTCTGTAGAAATCTCAAACTCAAGCTGTTCCACAGAGAATTCATTTTTGTTACCCCCAAATCCTTTTGCCCCATCTTCTTACTACTACTACTTTTGAAGGCACCACCATTTTCCCAGTCCCCCAAGCTTACAACCTTGGTTTTATCCTCCACTTCTCACTTTCCTGTATTTCCAGTGGCCGAATCTTGTCAATTCTATCTTAATGACATTTCTACTAAGTACACACTCACATAGCCACCACACTAGCTGAAGCCTTCATCACCGCTCTCCTAAACTACTGAAATAACCTTCTAATTGGTCTTGCTGTCTTAAATCTCTTCGCCATTCTAATTACTCTTCCATAAAACTGCAAAAGTGATTTTTCTCAATGTCACCCACATCCTCTATAAACTTCAATGGCTCCTTAATACTTCTAGGATCTAAGATAAAATCCTTTGTTTGGCATGTAAAGCTCTATAACCTGACCCCTTCCTTTCTTGCTAGTCCTCTTATACTTTACTCCCTTCCAAGAACCCTATCAAAATCTGGCTCTACTGATCTAATGGCTGTTCTTTGCATACGACATTCTATCTCTGCCTCTAGGCTTTGCACTGGCCTCTGTCTCTTAGCTTCCACTGCTTCATCAGAGACTCAGCTGAGATGCCCTCTGCTACAGAAAAACTTTCTCACACCACAAACCCCCCAACAACTAGAGACCTCTCTCCTCTAATTAGGGTTACCTTTCATCTATTCTGGTTTGTACCTATTTACGTTGTCTCCCTGACTTGAGAGCAGGGATGGGTTTTTTGCCTTTCTTTGTAGCACTAGCACTTGGCACAATGCCTGGGACATAGTTAACTGTTTCACCAAAATCCCAATCCAATCCAATCCAACAAGCATTTATTTAAGCATCCACTAAGTGCAAGGCACTATGTTCTGAACTGGGGATATAAGGACAAAGAAAAGCCAGTTCTTGCCCTGAAAAGATTCTTTTAAGAGTAGAAGGCCTCGCTGTATTCATGATTTTGAAATATAAAGCAAATGAGATATGATCGGAAGGATCTTGTTCTAGCTTAGTGCAATTTGACTTTTCCAGATTAAATACTTCAGCTGGCATTCAGATTCTCTTTTACTATTATTCATAAGCAGCTTACATTTATATAGTTTAGTTTATAAATTACTTTCTTCCAAATAACTTTGTGAGGGACAGAGGACCAACATTATTCTCCTTTTACTACTGAAGTAAGTGAGGCCCAGAGAGGTTAAGTCATAGCTGGAAGGAGATCTCCAAGGCACTCTGCTCCTACCATCCTCTTTTTACAGATGAGGCAGGTAAGTGAATTTAAATGATTTGCCCAAAGAAGGAAGCAGCTAATAGGCGTCCAAGGCCACAACTGAACTCAGGTCTTCCTAACTCCAGACCCTGCATTCTATGGACTTCACCCCCTAGCTGCCTTAATCATCAGAGCTAACATAAAAAAGTACTAGGATTTCTGATTTCACTTCCAATGTATTTTCTACTACATCATTAAGTACAGGATTTATTTGGATCTGTGTCTGAATAACTCTTTTAGCCAGACAATACCCAGGAGCCATATGCATAACCAGTGATACAGCAATGACCATTAAGGGTCTGAAAGAAAGGCAATATTACGTAATGCTAACATACTCTTGCTTTCCAATGGGAACCACGGCTTTGTTGAATAACTTTTCCATTACTATTACGTACATAAAGTGGACAAGATCAGCAAAGCATAGGGTTAGAAGGCTGGTAAAGGATTCAGAAACTTCTGTATTTAAGTAAGGTCTAAATCACTTACTTGTTAATGCTTCCAGATGGCTACAGTCACAGGACCACTCTAAAAGAGAGGGACAAGTTCTAACCTAAGTTCCTTGAGTTCAAGTCTGGGCTTGACTAAAAACAAGGTGAAAGAGAGTGCCTTAAATTCAAAATGTATATAAAACTGTTTTACCATAATGTCTTGCTTTAGAAAGTGAGCTCCTTGATGGGGAGAGAAGAGTGATTTTGCTTTTCTTTGAATCCGTAACTCTTAGCAGTTAATGACATAGATTAAATACAGATAAATATTTGTTGTTTTTGTTGTGGATGATTGACAGTTGAGTAATGGACTGGAAGCAGTTATGGGGTCAAGAGAGAGAAAAAAAGGGTTGTGGGTGCAATGAGACAAAATTAATACAGGGAAAATACACGGAAAATGAACATCAGGGGGATTAACACCAGTGGGAAAGGGTGAAGTAGAAGGTAGAAAACTGGGGGCAGCTAGGTGGCACAGCGAATAGAGCGCCGGCCCTGGAGTCAGAAGGACCTGAGTTCAAATCTGACCTCAAACACGTTCTAGCGATGTGACCTTGGGCAAGTCACTTAACCCCCCAATTGCTTGCCTGCCCCCCTCCAGAAAAAAAAGGTAGAAAACTGACAAGCAAAGGAGAATAAAGAGATGGCAGCTGAGAGGACTAATCTAGGCCAGGCTTGAGAGGACCTACGAGGCAGGTAGAAGGACTTAAGACCAAACCGAGAACGGCTACTATAGGAAAATCAGTAATGAAGCCTCTCAATTTAGATCAAATCTTCCCACTTGGTCTTTGTTATTATAAGCAGTTAGTATCCAAGTCCATGTTTTGAATGCTTTTAGAATAAATGTAATATTTGTGATTCAGTCGTTAAGTTTCTAATTGCATGATTCTTTTTCAGAAGGATATAACTAAGACCACAAGGCAAAAATTATAAGGAGACAAATTAGGACTCCACATAAGGCTGGATTTTCTAACAACCAGAGCTATAAAAAAATGGAACTGGTCATCACGGAAGATGGTAAGATCTTTGTCAGCAGATGTTTAAATCTGAGGTTTAGTGACTATGTGTGAGACATATTGTGGGACTGATTAATATCCTAGACTACAGTATCCTCTCAAGGCTTCTTCCTAACATGATCTTTCTATAATCCTATAGTCACAAAAGTCTCCAGGACTTCTCTGTCATAACTCACCTTGTACAAGGAGATTTTTTTTTCCTGGCCAATCTCTACTAATGTTCATTATTGTCAGCACTGACCTATGTGACCTAGGATAACAGTCACTCAACCTCTCAGTTACTCAGTTTCCTTGTTTATAAAATGAGAGCTTTAAATTACAAACTCTACAATTCAATCAAGGATTATGGGCATCCCCTGTTCACTCTCGATTCTTAACATAAGAGAAGCCAAACACCGCAGTCTTCAAATGTGAACCTTCAAAGTGATATCCTGAATCCAAACTTCTTCATCCCCCCCCTTTTTTTAAAAATCAAGACTGGGTATTCTATGCTGTTGAATGGAAACATCCTATAGCATGTGTATGTGGGTGTTGATCTAATACAGACTGTTCATTAAATAATTCAATAATTCATCTGGAAACAAATTTAGAAAACAAAAACATGCTAATTAAAAAAATCTAAAATTGTACTTCATAGAATAATAATGTTATATACCAACACAGTAATGCCTGAAGCAAAAGACAAGAAAGAACTCTCAAATTAGGTATCCCCTTTAGGAAAAAAAAAGCAATTACGTCACAGGGTAAAGTCACATTCAACTTAATCACCTATATCTTCTCTATTCAAGGGGCCATAAAAGCATAACTAAAGTCCAGAATGAAGAATACTGCCAATTTGGTGGGGGGCTTAACATAAGCAGTAATGGGGGGGAGGGGGGGAGGAGAGAAGAAACCACAACTGGAGAAAAAAGCCAAAAAAAAGTGTCAACAAGTTTTTAAAAAAGCAACAAGTAGGTACTATGATTAACCTCTCCTCTTTACATTGTGACCTAAATAATCCCTCGACATTAGATGAAACTCCAAGATGCTCTTTAGGATTTTATGATACAGGAGATTATGTGAATAGTGGTGACAGCTTTAATGAAGCCCAATGTATTTATTTTTTTAAGTCCTTTAATGCTGTTAAAGTGTTGACAAAATTTAAATAAATAAATGTAGCTATTCATCTTGGAATAAATGCTTTTCGGGCTGAGTAATCTTTAAATGTAAATAGGAAGTCACAATGAAAATTGCCAGTACTTTTAAACTCAAACATGGATTCTAGAGAAACAAAGAGCTAGAAGGAGAGACAGACAGATACACACATGCAAGGGGTCAGGCAAAACCATACTACACTACAACAGATCAGTCAGACAATATGCTGATGAGTAACATCTTCATATCCATAAGAACAACAATACTAGCATCAAACTCAAAAAAAGGAGTGTAAGCCAACATTTGTAAATTAATTTAATCTGTCAGATACTTGGGAGAAAAAAATGTATTTGATCAGCTATAAAGAGAACCTAAGTGGGTTGCTGTACCATTTAGTAAATAACCTACCCTACATCCTGGAAGTCTCCAACTAAAATTTGTTCTTAAAACATATCCTGTTACACATGAGAGGTCCCAGATAGTACTAGCCTGAGGTGAAATGATAACAGATGGCAATTCTAGTAAGAAATAGTATGAACTATACACTATAGAAGTATCTTGTAACCCATTAACAGTTAGCTATGTTTCAAACTTTCCTTAAGATTTGCATAATTCTGTGTCCTTAAAATTCCAACATAAAATTTAATTTAGTGCTAAAAAAAATTCAGTAATTATGGAAAGTCAGCAATTTCTTCCTTCTGTTTTTCCAACTTGCATTCATAATTCTATCTGGAAAAAGCAGTTCTGAAACTTTACTTTAAAATATTAAATTGTTTCCCCAGGGTAGTTTTCTGTTACTTCTAGAGAAAAAAATATATAATTGCCCCCAAAACCATGTTTGGAAAGTACCACTAATGGTACCAAGCATTTTATATTTTTAAGCAACTCCAGTCATATTGATTCAATAGGTTCTAAATTTATGCAGGTTCTAAATGTTAGTTTTTTTAACTAAGATTCTCATGATGATTAACTCGTGGAAAATGACAGCATTTTTAAGAGGACAAATAATTTTACACAATATATGGCTCTATCTACACATTCTCTGGAAGACTGCTTCTTCTTTAAGTAGGAGGGTTATTATGCATATCCAATGGAAATCAGGAAGCAAGTGGCAGGCAAAGATCACATCAGTTATTTCTCAAAATTCTAACTCAGATCAATGTATGACATACCACCTGTACAAGATGCTAACAGTCATCAAAATTTCTATTCGATTCTTCAATTACACAGGGATCCCTGCTATACTAGAACTAAGTAATTCAGTTATTAAATCTGCCTGTGAGTATCTGAATCAGTTGAATACAATGTGGTGACAATATGTCCACAATCCAAGGTTTAACTGGCACACAAAGCAATTGTTTTCCTGCCTACTTTCAAAAGCCTGACTTGATCAACTCTCCACCACCCCCTGTAAACTCTGGCTTTGCTCAACAAATGCACAAGCGATAAGGACAGTTGGACAATGGGCATAGTAACACATAACTATTCCTGGAAGAAACGAATACAAAGCAAAAACTCTAGTGACTCTGAATTTACAAAGCTTTGATGGAACTAGGGCAAATACATACTTAAGTGTGAGCATGTGAAATTTGGGTTTGTGAGAATCTAAATCACTGAACATAATTCATTGATCACTTCTGCTGACATCTAATTAAAAGCCTAGCACTGCTTTTAAAAAAAAATTGCTGCTCACTTTTTAAAATTTCTGAATTTGTACTTTCAAGAACACTTTTCATCCTCCTTTACCAAGTTTTCTCAACTTCAAGCACACTTTACAACACAATTTTCTCTTGCAGTTCTCAAAAAATTAATAGAAATATTTTTGCAGTTCTTTTCTGTTCTCCTTAAATGGCTCCACTTTACTTCCTGATGCCTCTAAGTTTTTTCTTCTTATATTTTACCTTATGGCAGAGGCAGAACCTGAACCCAGTTCTTTCTAAGCTATCCATCCACTAAGTCTTTTTGTTTCTTATTAGAAAATATATTCTCAAAATATTCTCAAATTTTCTAACTTTTCATTAATATGCAAAATATACAAGAATTTGGCAGTGGTTGTTTAATTGTTTCGGTTGTGTCTGACTCTGCATAACCTTGGTTTTCTGGGCAAAAATACTAGAGTGGTTTGTATTTCACTCTCCAGTGGCAAACAGAGTTTAAGTAACTTGCCCAAGGTCACAGAGCTAGGAAATTTCTGAAGCTAGATTTGAACTCAAGGTCTTTCTGACTCCAAGCACAGTCCTCTATCCACTGCACTACCTACCTGCCCCTGTATCTGGGAATATATATAGCATATATGAATACATTTCAAATTAACAAATCATTCTAAGTGTTTTCTAAATCACTAGTTAATGAAGTACCTATGGTAAATAACAGATTTATTAGACTACCAAGATGGCTGAAAGTTCCCTGATTTGATAGTCATCTGTTTGCAAAAAGGAGTCTGAAAAATTATTCCATCTAGCGTCCAAAGCATTATTTTTAAATAAGTGATTAGTAAGCATAATTTTAGTTCAGCCAAACAATTTATGAACAAAAATTAGCAATACAATATTAGGACATTTTCCCTTGTTAGTCAAAGCTAGTTTTCTAACCGTAAATTAAATTTTTTTCACAATCTAGGAAATATACCTTTACAATGACATTTTCTAAAGAGTTACTGATACAAATTAATTTCTATTTCACTATGACAGATGATACCCAAGTGTTTTAAGCAAGGTAAAAGGGAGGAAAAAAAATTTTTAAACAAATGTTTTTACATCTTTTCAACTGCAATATGGTTCAATAGTTTCCTTAGGATCAGTTATTACAACAACAACAACAAAAAGCATTGTTCTTATTTATTTATTTAACTTATTAGTCTAATTATAAATTTTTTTCAATGAGTTTTCAAAAGTCCCCTGCTTATTTCTAGCTTCACTATATCTGTTAAGGGCATTACTGTTTTTACTAGTGTCACAATCTCAGAGTAACCATCACTCTTCTCTCTCCTTTATATCCAATTGGTTGCCAAGTCAAATTAATTCTACCCCCAAAATCCATCCACGACCTCTTCTCCATTCACACAATCATGAAATCTATCTAAGTATCGGAAAGGTTCTCAGAGACCATCTCATGCAACTACTACACTAAAAAACAGTTTCGACTATAAACATATTTAAAGAGTGGTCATCTACCCTCAGCCTAAATACATCAAAGGAGGATTAACAATTCACTTCTCCAGACATTCCACTTTGGGCTGGTTTTAACGGTTAGGAAATCTTTCTTGACATTGAGGCTAAATTTACTTGTTTTTACATCATACTCATTACTCCTAGTTCTGTGCTCCAAGGTCACATTAGAACAAGTCAGGTCACTCTTGAATATGACTGTACTTCAAATACCAAAAGATGACTCTTAAGATCTCTCCCCTCAGTCACTTTTTTCCCCAGGCCAAACATGTCCAGTTTCTTTAGATGATCTTCATGTGACATGGACTCAAATCCCTTTCACAAATCTGTTTGCCCTCATCTGGGACCTCCCCAATTTATTTAACTCCTATTGTTAACCATCCTAATTCAGGTCTTCAGTAACTTGATTATGGACTTTACATTATAACCTATATTTACTGTTGTTTCTTCCCAAGGGAATGTAAGCTTCTAGAGGGCAGGGGTCATTTCACTTTTATCTTTGTATCACCAACGTCTGTCTAGCACAGTGAGAGAAGCACATAGTAGGAGGTTAACAGAGTCTTGGTGAATTAAACTGAATTATTTAGAAAAGATGCTGTTCAATATTATAATTGTGTTTTTCTTTAAGACTAGGTAACAATGTGATTATAAGTACTTAAAAAAAAGCATTCACCCTTCTGAATTCCCTGATTTTAGCATTTGGGGGTGTGGGGGTGAGCATGCCCCTATGGGAAGTAGAACCAAGGCTGCTATTCCTAAGAATGGATATGCTATATTTGATAGCATTCTTTGCTATATGGTCCCTTGTATTTTATTTCATTAAATATTCTGTTTTGAACTTAATTTTTAAATAGCTATTGGGAGGATTCAATGCAAAAAAAAAATGTTGGGGAACCATTCATTTGGAACTTTTAGCTTAGAGAGATAAAAGAACCTAAGAGGCATGAGCCCACAAATAGCTAAAAACAATGTTACACCAAGATTTAAGATTTTTTTCAAGATTTTCTTATAATGAAAAAAAGAAACTTAAATGATTGAAACATAAATATATCCAAAAGTTCATTAGTCATTTATTTCATCCAGGTAATGCCTTTTCTACATGGCTGTATTACAATGTATGATAACAACAATCAATTTTAGCATTGGCTAATTTTCCATGGAATATTAATGACAAAGAGTTTTTGGTAAACTTATTTTGCTTAGATAAAGCAAATAAAAGAAAAAAAAGGGAAGATAATGCCGAAAGTATATAAATTTCTAGTAATTATATAAAATTTCAAATTGAGTAATTCTGAGTAAAATTCTGAGTAAAATTCAGAAAGAAATTTTTGTATTAAACAAACATTTCTAGGTCTAAGGGGAAAAATACATTTTCCTCACCCTGACAAGACCACCTTTTGAACCCCCTTGCCTCACCTCTCCCATCTATATAGTAATATTTCTAACAAAAGCAAACATTTTCCATTATTATCAAAGTTCTCTATGGTCCAAAGAAAAGACAAAGAACAAAAATGTTGTACTTTGTTACATTCTTAAATTTTCTGGTAGACTTTTTTGTTTTTCTCCCAGGACTACCATTACAACTATAAAATCTGAAAAATATATGAAATAACTTGGAGGAAAAAAGTAGTATCTATTTGCACATTTGATTTTTCCCTCCTATTCTGAGTGTTTCAATTAGATTCCTACTAGCATCCATCAACGCAATTAACATAATTACCAAGCTGTATAACACAAAAGCTTGTGCTTTACAACTGACCATATGTATTTAAAAGCTTGCACCTGGACCACCATAAGTACCATGGAAAAAAAAACCTCAGAAGGGAACAAAGTGAAATTCTGCCTCCCAAATACATATTTTTTAAGTTCTAAATTAAAACTGACAGTCATTTTCAGATACATTTGTAAAAATCATTACTTTATTAATTCTTTAACAGCTTATGGTAAAGACAAAGTTAAATTTTTCTTTCACTCTTACTTAGTTTTCATTGTGTATTTGGCTCCTTCATGCCATAAGATTACAGTCCATGAAGCTAACACAAAATGTTAGATTTGACCCCATCATTTACCCCTTTCTTTCCAATATTTGTTCACAGGAGGCACAAAATGACCTCATTCAACATTTTAGGGGGTTGCAAAGCTATTACACTTGCTAAACACTCAGCAAACATATAATTTACAAGGCAGCATTAGACAGAGTTCAGGCTCTTTCTTGGCATATGTATAGTATCCCAAGCTTGTGACATTTCAATGAAAAGCAGGCATCCTGGGAAGCAGACTAATGTTAATCAATAGATTTGACTCTGGGAAAAGGCCTGGACCGATGATAAAAGGAAGAATCGAACAGAAAGCCAAATCATTACTTAGTTTAGCAGCTCTCTATCATTTATATAAAGGTGCAAATCTTTGCTTCTTTAAATATACTTTCACTGAGTCCAACTGAATTATTAGGTGTTTGCTTCTACCAGATTACTAAAATTGGTCAGATCAGATTTTGAAATTTTAAGACATTTCAAAGTATTTCAAAAAGAGACCTAAGTACTTTACATTTCCACACACCTACTCCTTTGAGTAATATTACAAAGCATGGGGTAATCTACAGAAGCAGTAGTGAGTTTATTTTAATGTTACTGGAATTAATAAATACTAAGGGGTGAATAGTTGGTCTATCAGCAAGTACCATGGATTTTATAACAAAAGAGAACAGATGGAAATAAAAACACTAAGAAGATAGTAACACCATAAAGATTTCTCCTGCTGAAATCCTATTCAAAAATGAAATACAATGGGTCAAACTGCAAAATGTGTAGGGAACTTTTTCAAAGAATCTCCTTTTTGACAGATTTTGAACTACAAAAGCTAAATATTTGCCTTCATGTCAAAAACTAAGGATGAATTTTATGAGCACCATGATGTAGAGAAAAGAATCCTGGGCTTGGAGTTAGAAAGGTAAATTGAAATCTCAACTTTTCTGCCTGCTAGCTATGTGATCGTGGAAAATTTAATTAATAGTAATAACTGCCTTTTATAGCACACTCAAAAGTCTGAGAAGTGCTTGTCATACAATGGTTCAGAGCATTTGAGCCAACCAACAATGTGGGGAGGCAATACTGCCTAGGAGAGGGAGCGCTGTTCTTCCAGTTGAGCCCTGAGTTCAGAGCCTAGCTCTGACCCTGGATAATCAAGCTGGGTGACCTTAAAGCAAGGTATTAATTTTCCTTGGCCTCAGTCTTCTCAACTGGAAAAAGAAGAAGATAGCACTTTTCAAAACTAGAGCTTGTTGACATAATGATAGCTAGTGTTGGTGCTAGGATTCAAAGTGCTCTTAGAACTTTTATATTTATCAATATGCCCACATTAACTTCCTTCTTACTCTAGCATTTTGTAACCATTTGTTCTAATCAGCCATGAGAGCGCAATACAGTGATGAGAGGTAGTGTGGTATAGTGGAGAGGGAGCAGACCTCAGAACTAGGAAGAGCTGGGCAGGACAAATACTGGCTGTGTGACAATGTCTAAGTCACTTACTCTCTCAGTGCCTCAGGCACATCTCAAAATTGAAAAGAAGGGGCTGACCTACATTAGTATGGTTTCCTTACCCTGGAAGAGCTCCTTATACAGATGAAATCACGGCTACAATCCCCATTCCTCTCCTGAGCTACAAAAGTAGTCCCATTTTTATGGGGTAAATCTGTATCAAGGATAACCTGAAAAATTCCAGTTACTGAAATAATGACTGAAAATCCAACGTAAGTGTTTTAAGAGTGATTTTGAATTACACACGAGCACACATGCGTACATTAAAACTAACACCACAGACGACCTCAAGTGAAGGAGAAGGCTAGTGGGGACAGAATCCTGAGGCCTCAGCAAGTAGCAACTCAGTAGTTGGCCAACAGTGCACCTCCCTGAGGTGCCTAGACTGCCACCAAAATTTAATTGGTTACCTTTTAAAGGGAACCTTAACTGAGAGAGAAAAGCAAACTGTTCTCTCTCCTCAACTTTATCATTTTCAATCTGGCTTTACCTGATTACTGATGATGAAATAATGATGAGTCAGACAAGGACTGGCAGAGTAAGCTTCATTTAACTATTTTCACAGCTAGCAGTTCAAGTGTTCACAATAAGCACAGGAATGCCAAAAGATACCTCCCATTTCTCCTTATTTTGTCACTCCAAATATATACATTACCCAAATGTGACTGAGATTTATCACTGCTTGAACTCTCAAATACAAGTTTCAAATCATTTAAACCATTTCTATAACTAGTGTGCACATGTTTTGGGCAAACTGAGAATTGAGGCACATGAATGAACTTGTTCTCATATTCAATCCATAAAACTAGTCTCCTAAAAAGGCAAATAGTTTCCCCCGCACCCCCAAGGGAGATACAGATAAGCCCAGGTAAAAAAAAAAGAAAAAATGTAAAGCTTGTATTTAAAATAAAGCTTTCACAAAAGCAGAAACTACTTTGGCCACTGGGTAGAATCACAAAGCAAATAACACACAGTAAAGTCATGGATTTGAAACTCGTTGGTTTTGCTATAAACTATTTCTAGAATTAGCTAGTCATCTCAGACAAGAGGGATGGGGGGAAATGGAGAAAAGGAATGGGCAAAGATCCTTCACTCACTAGTTCTGGAGAAACAACTCAAAGCAAATACTCCATTGATAGGTTAGAGCCATCTTGGGAGATGAATCTCAGCACATAACTTCCACATATTTTATCAAACGTCATAAAACAATAATAAAATTCCTTTGTTATGATATGTAAGATATTTATAATTTGGCCTCTATCTACATGCTAGGATGCTCAACGTATCCTTTCATCTTCATATTCTCCATTATACCAGAAGGAAGGCAGCAGCTTGGTTAACACTAGGTAAAGCACTGCTTCCAGAGTCAAAGGACCTACATACAAATCCTGCCCCATATATTTATAATCTTTTGGACACTGCAGAAGTCATGTAATGCTCCTGGATCTCAGTTTCCTAATATGTCAAAGGAGGGGTCTGAGACCCCTTCTAGATCTAAATCTATTAATCTGTGATTTCATCACTATAGGGATTCCCCATGTGGGAATCTCTCCCCTAAGCCAAGTCTATCACTTCAAGTCTATAAAGCACAGGGAGCTGCCTGGGATATAATGATGTTAAATAATATCCCTGATGTCACATCTGAAATCAGGTCTTTGCAACTCCAGCTCACATACTATATCCACTATCTCAGCTGCCTCTTTCCACCATAATGGGGAGATAAAAATAATAATCCTTTTTTACTGATGATGACTTCAATTCAACAAACACCTATTAATACCTATTAGTAGCAATGCACCACGTGAGCTGCTGTAGAAAAAAAAGAAAAATGTTAACGAAAGTCTCTGATGTCAATGGGCTTACATTTTAACCAGGGAAGTACAACATTTACACAAATGAATAAAATATCAATTAATATGTAATACCTTCAAGAGAAAAAGAACATTAACAACTGGGCAAGGGAGGGCAGATAAAGAAAGGCACTTTCTACAAAGTGGAGAAAATGAGAAACGTTTTTAAGAAGAAAGGTAAGAAAGGAGTGTATCCAGACACTGGTAATGACCCATGCAAATAAAGGCATGCAGGCTGGAAATGAAATGTTTTGTATGGGGAGTAGCTAGGCCAGTTTGACTGAAACAAATAGAGAGTACAGGAGAACAATATAAAATCATACCAGAAAAGTAAGTGAGTAGGAAACAGATTATAGAAGACTTCAAATGTCAGGCTGTCGAGTTCATGTTTTATCTTAGAGGCAATGGAGAGTCAGTGAAGACTGAGAGTCAGGGGATGACACAGTCAGCTGTGTGCTTTGGGAATATCCAATGGACAAGTGAGATAGGTGAAAGACTGGAGGCAGCAGGTTTTTGCAAGAGTTCAAGTGATAGGTGATAAGTACCTGAACTAGGGTATATGTGTGAATGGAGTGAAAAGGAGAGGTTCAAAAGATGCTGTAGAGATAGAATCAAGACGTGGAAACTATGTTGCTATAGGAACTGAAGAATCAGGAGGAATCAAGGAATATTTCAAAGTTGCAAACCTGAGTGACTAAATGAAGGTAGTACTCCAAAACAGTGAATTCTGGAGGAGGTTTGGAGAAAAATATAATGAAGTCTAGCATTCTATTTACATATCCGATCCAGATAGACATATCCAATAGGCAGTTGGTAGTATGACACCAAAGATGAGAAGTAAAATTAGAGATAGCTAGCTAGAAATATATCTGTCTATCTATCCATCCGTCTACTAGTTGTTGGCACAAAGATGACTGCTGACCTTCAGTCCTACCACAATGGCCTTGCCTCTGTTCTTCAGAGAGGACTCTCTACCTCTCATTTCTGTGCCTTTGCACTTCTAAGCATGGAATACACTCCCTTCTTATCTATACCTCATAAAATTCCTCTCTTCCGTAATGATATAGTTTAGGCATCAATGACTCCATGAAGTCTTTCCTGATTCACTCAACTGCTAGTGCCTTCCTTCCCCAAAACCTTGTACACTATTAGGTGGTTTTGATTTATTTGTATTTATTACCTTTTTATTTAGGCCATGTACACACACATACACACACACCTCCCCCATTAGAATGTAATTTCAGTCCAAGTAGGGATTATTACCTTCTCTGTATTTGTATTTCCTGTGCCAGTTATAAAGTCGTAATGGTAAGAAGGATGGGACTATTTTTTTTTTTACTTTACTGTTTTCTCTTTTGGAAAGCTGAGGCAATCAAGTACTCTTGCCTTTCAAATGTAATGGCAAGCAAGGTAAACTTTTTGCTGTTTTTTGTTTGAGTACTTCTTAGCAGTGAGGTGATCAAGTGCCTTTGATGAGTCTTGCCTTTGTTTCTTTGATTGAATGAAGAGTCTTTGATGACCTGCTTAAGAAACAAAAAAGTCTCATTCACATGGGTTTGAATCCCATGGTTGTGACGCCCTCTGACCCTGAGAAGGGTATATAAGATCTGAGGTTGGCGTTTTGTTTTCAGACTCTCACTCACTGGAAGGGTGTTGTGTGATCTGACCAGATGAGATTCTGGTTAGCCATCACAGAGCCCCCGGCTTTGAAAAACCAAGATGTTGTTGCTTCTCTCTCTGGTAATTGTTTATGTATTGCTTGGACAGAGGCTAGAAGCCTGTCTGCTGATTTGTGTTATTTTGCAATGTTTATGTAATATATGCTTGTAATTTGTTTGTATTCTCTCTGAAGTTCAGGGAGCTGGTTTTTCCCCTGAACTAAGTGAATAATATATGTATGTTTAATTAAAATGAGATTGTTAACCCCTTAAAGTCGCTTTCTTTAGAAGAACAGATCAAAGAATCTGTGCTAGCAGCCTTCCTGTATGCTGGTGTTATTGGTCTTACATCTCCACAGTAGCTGCAATTCCCTGTTGACTGGTGTGATAAACATAGGAGAGACGATGGGATTACCAGAGTGTAGAGAGAGGGAAGCAGGCACAGGACAGATCCTGTGGGATATCCAAACTTGAACATGGATGGTTCATGGTGGGATAACCTCCCACTGGTGTAGGGTAAGACATAACTGTGAAGAAGACAGGGTGATGACTGATTTAAGCCATATAGTGAAGATATAGGGAAGGATGTGAGACCCGAGAAGGAGGAGAAACCGAAGGACAGAAGAATAGAGTTCAGTGAGAAAAACTTGAGAGTTCTAAATTTGGGTATGGAACAGTTATAGGAGATGGTCTGATAAAGACCAAGAGGAAACTAAAGTGATGAGCAGCAAGGTAGCTAAAGGCCAGTTCCTAGTTTTCTGATTCTTAGTACACAAGTTAAATTACTAAACCACTCCAACGATCACAAATTCTTCAAAGGATCTTGACTGGACAGTCACTCCATTGGCATGAATATCCTCCTAGGCTTTCATAAGAAATTCTTTAAGCTACTGCCCTAGGCATAGATAGAAGCACCAGCTTGTACTCTTTTTAGGGATAGACAGTTTATCTGAAAACATGATATGTTTACTTTCTAGGAGGCTGAGAAAGTTAACTGAAGAACTGAAACATACTTCTTTCTGTTCTCTTCATAAAATGGCAGCATAACCAATGGCTTTTGACATGGTCTTTGTTTCCTAATACTATCTGCTCAGCAGAGAGATGCCAAAGTAATATTTTATGAAGAATATTTAGCTCTAGTCTTGGAGAAGTGAACTCTTCTTTTTTTCTTCCTCTGAATGAATATGTAAAGCTTCAATTGCTGTCTTATCATTAAACAAGGACCCAAAGGGGGATTATATATTTATATATATATATATATATATATATATATATATATATATATATATATATATATATATATATATATATATGTGTGTGTGTGTGTGTGTGTGTATACACACACACACACACACACATTAGCACAGTTCAACAAATACAAAAAGATACAGAAATAAAAGCTCAAATTCCAAACCTATTTCAAAGGAATATTTTTAAGGTGAAAGGAATAACTTTAGAAGCTGGATAAACGGAACTTCTAAAAATGCAGGCCTCTTTCTCTTTTTTTTGTTAGGTTAAAGTCCAGAGAAGAAAAGACCCAGGCCTACATCCTTGAGATGTTAAAGAATCCCCCCTCTATGGATGTGGGGAAAATGAGACATTAATGCACTGTTGGTAGAGTTGTGAACATTTCAACTATTCTGTAGAGCAATTTGGAACTGTGACCAAAGGGCTATAAAACCAGGCATATCCTTTGACCTAGCAATACCATTACTAGGTCTGTATCCCAAAACTGATTTAAAAAAAAGAAGGACCCAAAAATATTTATAGCAGCTCTTTTCTGTGGGCAAAGAATTGGAAATGGAGGGGATGCCCATCAATTGGGGAATAGCTAAACAATTGTGGTAGGTGATTATGATGGAATACTGTTGTACTATAAGAAAGTATGAGCAGGATGCTCTCAGAAAAACCTGGAAAGCTTTGCATGGGCTGATGCAAAGTGAAATGTACAGTATACGAAGTAACAGCACTATAATAATAACTTAGCTATTCTCACAATACAATGACCCAAGACAACTCTGAAAGACTTATGATGAAAAATGCTATCTGTCCCCAGAGTCTGAATTATAGACTGAAGCATACTTTTTCACTTCTTTATTTTTCTTGAGGTTTCTTTTTTGGCTGTGTTTTCTTTCACAACATGACTTTTAGGAATATATTTTGCATGACTATACATGTATAACCTATATTGAATTGCTTGCCTTCTCAATTAGAGGTGGGGGATGGGGAAGGAAGAAGGGAGAGAATCTGGAACTCAAAAGTTTTGAAAACAAATTTCTCTAAAAGGTGCTCATCTTCACATCTATTATATTCTTCTAGACCAGGGGTTCTTAACGCTTTTTGCTTTCCATGGATAGATTTTAGAGTATCTATGAAATTGGATGGAGAAAAATGCATTTTTATTTCAATATGATTGAATTCCTTTATAATTCTCTGTATTTTATGCATTTAAAAACATTCTGAGAAGGGATACATAGGTTTTACCCACCACCACCCCAGCCCAAGGGGTTACTCACACAAAAAAAAATTGAGAATTCTAGTTCATTCGCCCCTTTCTCAGACTTCATGTTTCTAGACCAAACGGTCTAAATTTTTTAAAACCTGCATTCATATGTAGCACTTTACACTCCTGCATACCTTTCATTGTTTTATTTGTCCTTCCTAGACTGGGTCTAATTTAGTATTTGTTAAGTGAGCTATGGAAATCAAGACTGCCTATAGACTTGGCCTATGGGGTCACATCAGAACTAGAAAGGATTTTCTGATCAGTTTACATTTGATTTCATAATGTTAAGTTTTATTCATTAGTTTTAAAAAGTAAAAACTTTCACCTATGAGAATTTAAAAATGTAAAACACAGGGAATTATATAAGTAGGCCAGATTATTTTACATCTACTTTTTTTAGAATCAAATTGACTAACAAATTATTAACAATGATCATTAAATTGAAAAATATTAACAATAATTAACAAAAATTGAAGAGCTTCCTATATGACAGAAACCCCCCCAAAAATTTACTAAGCCCATAGTATTTGTGAAGCCCTTTACTAGATTTTCATTCCTCCAGGGGTTAGTTACATAATTCAAATGCTATAAAATATGATATACTTTGGAAAATAAAAAGTACATAATTATTGCCTCACAAGGTTGATAGGAGAAATGTAAAATTTCATCATCATCATCATCATCATCATCATCATGCATTCTTAAACTTATGACCTAGAACAACAGGAACTCAAAAGAGTAGATTATGAACTGCATATTTATACACATGTGTACAAATAAGTATATATATGAAAATATATAGATATATATTCTCAAACAAAACAAAATTTGAATTTTCAAACAGAAATGCCCACAAATTTCTCAGGATTTACATGTAATAGCAATGTTAAATATCAAAAGAACCAGTCATTTAACTGTGAGGAGCATGAAATAGGTGATCCTCCACCTCTATCTGACCTCTTGGCTTGAGGGAGATAGTGAATGGAATTGGAAGAAATAATTTGTAAATGTGTGAAATAATTTTTTTAAAAAACCTCTTTTGGAACCCATGTATTTTCTCCAATACTACATTATATTTCACCTATAATTATCATACTTTTTTAGTGATTGGATCAGTTCCATAAAAAATTTCCTACAAGATTCAGATGCTGAGGAATTCCCCTAACACCAGCTATGGCAAAATCAATTCTATCAGAACATTTTGCTACATTAAGCAGGAATAATGAATTTTTAAAATTATCAGTGCCTTTAATTTTTAATAGCATCATATACTGTCAGTATTGGCTACACAATTCAGAAGAATAAGAAGGAGATTGAAAAAGTTCTCCAAATAGTAATGACGGCCAGCATTGATCTAGTGCCTGCGTACTCCCGTTACCTTAGAAATATCATCTCATTTGATCCTCATGACAACCCTGATAGGTAACTGCTATTATAACCTTCATTTTATAGGTGAGGAAACTGAGTCACACAGAAGTTAAGTGATTTGCCCTGGGTTACATGGCTAAGTGTCTAATTAGGGCTGAATTTGAATTCTAGTCTTCGTGACTCCAGGCACAATGCTCCTCTACCTATGACACCACCTAACATGTTTTATTCAGGTAATTGAAGGGGGAAAAAAAGACAACTGAGAAAAGGCAACATGTATGACCGGAAATAGATTGGTCCATAGGTGTGTGACGTAACAATTCTTACTGACATAAGAAAACAACTTAAAATTCACTAAATGTTATTGCATCAAAAATCTGACCATATATAAGATTACTAGAAATATAAGATTACTAGATTTCCACTAAAGTTTGTTGCTTTTACATCATGGCAGAATGTGTGGAAGACCAGCATGTTCTGCTATGTACTCAGAAGTGTAGTCTGGAGGTACAGGAGCTTACGAGACTGATTAAAATATAAAATGGGCACACCTGAAATCTTAATTCTCTAGAGAGTCTAATCCAATCTCATCATTACTAAAGGAAACTTGATCCACATCCATAGTGACCTGGAAGTCAGCAGCTAGATTCTTGAAATAAAGATGTCATTTCTTAGATCTGGCAAAGAACTAAGGAAAACAAAGTTCTTTACTGGACTGTGGGTATTTACTTTGTTCAGACTGTGCCTGAAATTGTTATAGGGTCAAAGGAGTTATTATTCCATTGACTCTTGCAGATTTGCTAAGGAAGGGAAAAAGATCTAGCCTTGAAATTATCTACACCAGAAAGCTATGGGGTTTAAGACTATTCTTGTTTATTTCTCATGGGAAGGAGAAGATAGTGAGAAGTATCCCTTTCTATCCCACTTAAATGGCAGCTCTTGACAATATTATACTAACTTTGAGTAAGGATCTCTTATCGAAACAACTGATTACCATATGTTTCTGGCCAGTAAAGCCTTCATCTCTGCAAGCAGACTGCTGCTCTGAATCTGAAGGGTTTTCAACAATTCTGCTACTGACCCAGGCCAATCACTGGCCAAAAAAGAATTCCAAATGGCTGGTTCAAAAATTGCCTTCCTGTCACTGCTCAATTTGTACCATAAGGAACAAATGACACTCATATTCCATCCTCTCTCTTTCTTGGCTGTTTACCCAAACAAGCAACAAACATCTATTAAGCGCTTACTAGGTCCTAGGCAGATGCAGCAAAAGTTGATGGTGTGATCCTTGGGGGGAAACAGACACACCTCTGGGTTCAAGTCACACTCCAACACATACATATACGTCCATAGGCAAGTAATTTACCATTTCTGTGCCCAGGGTAACTCTCCTCTAATGCAATAAGCCGCAGAGCAGTCACCCACCTGCTTTGAGACAGAGGCTAAGAGGACCTTACTCAAAAGTTTCCTACAGTGATGAAATTATACGTCTGAGAGAGAGAGAGAGAGAGAGAGAGAGAGAGAGAGAGAGATTATGCCAGATACTGTATCAAGCATAGAGGATACAAAGGGAAAAACGAAACAGTCCATGTCCTCAAGAAAGTTATATTCCATGGGAGAATCAAAGAAACAATATCCTGCCTCTAAACAAACACAAAATATGCCAAAGTAAAGAAGAGGTCACATGCAGGGGCCACTAGCAGCTGGAGGGGAATGGGGCTAGGAGCACTCTCCTAAAAAGGAAGGAGGTGGTATGGGGGTGGAGGTGGGGACCAGCTGGAATTCCAAAGAGGTGCAGGTGAGGAGGGGGCAATGTATTCCTAGAAAAAGAGAAAGCCCACCAAGGGCAAAGGCCCAATGTACAATGAGGGGTGAGGGGGGTGGGAAAACAGGAGTTGTAGAGTAGGTGGTAGCTAGACTCTGGAGGGATTAAAAAGCCAAAAAGAAGATTTTGAATTTTATTCCAGAAGCAAAAGGGGGAGTCATGGGAAACTCCTGAACTAGGGAGTCTATGGCATGGTGAGACCCATGCTTTACCAATAATCAATCTGGCATCTTACAAAGGATGAATTGTAGAGGGAGAAAGCCTTGAAGTACAGGGACTAATAAATAGGCCACTGCAACAGGTCAAGTACAAGGTCATCCATTCCTTAGGGCTCGAACTAGTGGTCTTGTGGAAGGAGAGAAGGGGACAGATGCGAGAAATGTGAAGAGAAAATCAACAGGACCTTTCCCTTCATCCTGGTTGAAGGAAGTACTTGGATGGTTTTTTGAAGGGACAATTAAGAAAAATAATGGAGAATAGTAGCAAAAAGAATAAATGAAAAGCAATGTTTCAAATAAAGTGGTTTGGGGTGATCCTGGGATGTCACAGGCTGCACCAGGGGAAGTACAAATTCTGAGAATTCCTATCAAACTTAAAAGGCATATGATAATCTATTTCTGTTATCCCAATATAAACCTCATCATGAGGTTAGTCATGACCACTTCTTCCAAACTTTTGAGTTTTTTATACATGAAGCTACGTAGAAATACTGGTGTCCTTGATGTACTGCACACAGGACACTCCATCTCCTACTAGATACTGTATTATCGAATTTTCCTACCTGGCATGCCCTCTCTTTACACCTCCACATCTCTTGGAATCCATCATTTCCTCTGGTATTCACCTCAAGGACAAACTTATAAATGAAACCTTTCCAGATCACCCCAATAGCAGGCCTATTTCCTCCCCACAGTAACATGTTAATTTTGTATATGTTATATATATTCTTTTAGATGTATATTTTGTCTCCCCTAAGCACCTTAAAGGCAAGTCCTGTTTCACTCTATTTTTTGTGTTGAGCAGTGTCTGACAAATGGTTGGTGCTCATTAAGTGTCGACTGAAGTTAGGAGACCTGAGTTAAAATACTGCCTGTGTGACCTTGGGCATGTCACAACACTAAACCTCTTTCAGCTAGTTTTATTATTTGTAAAATGCGGGGTTGGACTAGCAAGCCTCTAAGGTTACTTCTTGCTCTAGATCTGATCTGTGTTCCTAGAACTAATTTTTGGTGACTGCTATATGGAGCACAGTCTAGAGGGCTGGGGCGGGGGGGGGGGGGGGGGGGGGGGGGGGCGGTTGGAAGGAGAGGATAGAAATCTTAAGAGGAGACAAGGCCCCCTGTCCTAGGAGTTTATGGGTGAGTAGAGGGACAGGACAAGACTATATCCAAATAATATATAGTCAGAAAGGTACAAAACAAAACCCTGCATGATAGTGCCTGGGTAAGGTCATCTCTTAGAGAAGTCAAAGGATTTACTGGGAAGGGCAAGGCACCATGGCAAGCTTTTAGGAAGTAAACAGAGCAATGTGGATGCATCTATCTGCTCCAAGAGTAATTTATGTGCAGATGAAGCTTTTCTTATTAGGTAGGATAGCATCATTATCTAAATAGGTTCTTCATATTCATCTGACCTCTGTACAAATTAAAACATTAACTTGTATCTCTGCACAAGAAAGGGAACCAGTAAATTTTCACTAAAATTATTTTTTAGGTATCAAAAAGTCCTTTGGGACTGAAAAAGTTCCTCAATTGTCATTTTGATCTATGAATACTGTACATACACAGTGTGTGGAAATAACTGAGTTCTTGTGTACACACATTTTCTATAAATTATCCCTTCAAAACAAGTGACAGATGGAAGACAATCACTATTATCATGTTCATTACTTTTTAAATGCCCATACAAAATTTTGAATACAACTGAATATAAAAGCTTTGAACATAAAATCCACAAATATCCATGATTTTAGTTCAACTTCCATGCAAGCTTATAGTAGATGCTCAAAAATACTGATGATGGTTTAAATATGTTGCTCAATAATTATGGTAAGATGTTAAGGTAATGTTTGATATGGCATATATATTACAGTCAATAACATTCAGAACATATATCAGCCTTACAGACACTATCAAGAGTGGTGACTATTATCTATTCTAAATTTAGAAATAAAAAATGAGACACTAGTTGGAATTAAGGAGGATAATTTTAATACTGTACTATAAAACATAACTTTCAATATAGTTCACTTTCTGGAATCTACAATCAATCCAAATATTAAAATCTTTCCTCTTTTGACAGTGTATATGTATAAAAATTGATGTCAGCAATCAGCAGAGAGGCTGAAAGAGCAGCATGTTATATCTTTGTTAATTCAACTTGTACATATCAATTTTAGTAAATTTAAGGCAGTTCTTTCTAAGTAGCTTCATTATTCTACGTACACACTGTGATTTCAAAGAGTAGAAATTACAAATTCAGTATTGATATTCAAATGAATATTTTAGAAAATGCTTTTAAATCAATAATGATACAGGCATAAGTATCTAAGAAATAAAATAAAACTCTATCTACAAACAGTTAAGTTTATATGATACCATATTTAGTATACTAACTTTACACACAGACGACATGCAAAACTTTTTTGAAGAAATAACTGCTTACATGTTAGATTTAATCTTTCTACATGGTATACATCTGAGTACTTTTGCTAAGTGCCTGAAATAAAATAACATTTTCTTACAGAAAGAGGCTTTGTCTGGTGTAAGAATATTCCCTGCTGACTGGGTCTCTTTACATCTTTAATGCCCCCTGTGACTCACAAGGGCTAACTACAGATGACATACAATCTATTTGATTCAAGAGGCATCTGAATTGAGACAAATTACTTAAGATTTTTTTTTTAAATCAATAGGATAATGCTGTCTTAATCATTGCTAAAATCTCATGTTAAAAATAGGTTTTCTCCAAAACAAAAGTAGAAAGGAAGACACTTCATTGGTGTTCCACACAATACTTTCTTACAACTGTCATCTCACTCTACCCCTTTACTCAGGTTGCTAACCCTTCTGCCATATCATTATACTTGCTTGTAGGACTAATGGGAACGCTATAGGGCTAAGGCAAGTCTCCAAGGTCCAATGGCCTCTGAGCAGAAACAGGCCACCTTCTGATCTGTAGATGGAATGAATGGATTAAGTGAGAGCCAAGCCAGCTGTTGCAGACCTAACAGATGGGAGCCCATTCTGAAAGCCTCCTGCTACAGTAAGCAAGGGCCTGGTGCTAGCCTTCTGTTCACTGGGCTTCTCTGACAGGGAGGCAGACATAGAATACACTCTAAGGAGAACACACAAATCTTTCTCAATATCACCCCCTCCCACCATCCATCCATCCCAATCTTCTCTCCCTCTCACTGTGTCTCTGTCTCTCTTTATCTCTCCTCATCTCTACCAGAACAAAGCTTTACAGTCAGAGCTGAATGCTCAGAAATATCATCTTTTATAAAGAGTAAAATTTGTTTTCCATTATTTTGTTGCTATTAATTCAGATTATCCCTTGAAAAAATACCTCCTTTTTTTGAGGTAATAAATATATCACGGCATAAAATAAGACAATGAATAAAGATGATTTGATTAAGAATAATTTTTATCATGGTCAGGTGAACTACTAATAGTTATTGTCATATAAAAGACTTGCCCAAAATGTATATTTTTCCATAATTTTTCTTTTCCTTTCCTTGAAATGGGCAAAACTTAGAATTAGAATAGGCTGTCAACCAGCTGAACGTCTGCATGTGAAGGCTGCTACAAACACAAATCTAAATCACTACAAGAAAACAAAACAACGGAATTGCAAGAATCAAAGCTCTCTATATATGACTAATACAGAACTTGTGTTTAGGATGCCTTTTGGGGAGGAAACTAAGTTTTGGATAATGTAGACTTCAGCACTGAGGATAATTTTGGGTGGTAAGTGATAAACAATTGAATCACTGCTGTTGACTTCTGCCAATGACTATTTTTGAAATGTTATCACTCACTTTATCTCATTTTAATAATTTTCAAAAACTAGGGTTTTTTTTAAAATCATGCTAGTCAACACAGAAGAAAAATAGGCATATAAGAAAGACAGTTTCCAAATATTACAGTTACTTCAGTTGGAACTTTTTAATAACAAAAAAAAATTGGAGGGAATTAGGTCATTTTGATTAACCTTGGCTTTTATTTTATATTTACATGCACAGAAAATTGAGAATTCTCCTAAGTAGGCAGTACAACTTCATGACAATCTATCTAACCAAAATTTCATTCAAGTATGTTAAAAGGGAGATAATTAGAAAATGTAGACGTTTTTTCCTTGCTATATTTCTTTCTGCCTTGTGACAAAAACAGAGACTGATTCCCACGTGAATTCATCAAACTAATTTAGCCTCATGTTTTAACGAATATACCTTGGCTATGAACTATGAATAACCAGAAGAACCAACTTTGGGCAATGAATCATCAATTAAAATAAAAAATATAAAATGTAATCCATATTAAAGGAATATATGTTACACCTATAAATACAACTGAATGAACTAGGCGGAGGATAAAATAAGTTGGCAAACATTTACTATGTCATGGAATATGGGAGAGGCACAACTGTTAAATTCTATAATGGGTTCAGAATTAAAGGTACCTGCCTGCTATGTGCCAGGCACTGTGCTAAGCACTGGAGACTGTGATGAACACAGTGCAGATAGCATGACTGGGAAATGGTGGCTGGAGCTTTCTTTGTATACCAAAGTGGTATCCTCCTATTGGAGAAGAGCTAAGCCAATTGTGGCATATAAAAGTAATGGAATATCGATGTACAATAAGAAATAGTGAAACTGAAACTTTCAGAAGAGACTCTTACCTCTATGAATCAATATGACGCAAAGGGAGCAGGACTAGAAAAAAGAGGTACACAATAATAACACACATTATAATGCTAAGGATGATTAGCACTTATGTGGTACTTTAGAGTTTGAGAATAACTTTTTAAAAGTTATATAAATTTATCCTCCAATTACTGAAAGGATGGCGCTATTATTCCCATTTTATAGATAAGGAAACTGGGGCAAACAGAAGTTAAGTGACCTGCCCAGGGTCACACACCTAGGAAGTGTCTGAAGCTGAATTTGAAATCTGATCTTCCTGACTCCAGATTTGGTACTGTGTTCACTTTGAAAAACTTTGAAATTCCGATCAACACAGTGACAAACCACAAGTCCCCCAAAATGAAAATGAAAATGAAAGCTCCTGATGGAGAGGCAGGCAATGGATTTTAAATGCAGAAAGGTGTGTGTGTGTGTGTGTGTGTGTGTGTGTGTGTATACACACACACACACACACACTCAACATGGCAAATGCTGACATTTGTTTAGCAAGAATTCAAGATTTTTCTTTTCTTTCTTTTTGTTTATTTTTTGCAATGGGGTTGAGGATACTGGAAAGGCCAAAATCATTGTTTTTAAGGATAGTTATACTATGATATGCCACATTAATTACTGTCCAGGAGTGCTGTTCTGAACTCAAACTTGGGAAATACCCTCCGCTGTTAAAAGGGAATGCTGAAAATATACTATATAACTAAAAAAAGAGAAAGTATTTCAAGGCACTACTTTATTAGGGCACCACTGCTACTGACTCTTATTGGGATGAATAGAGAATATTTATCAAAAAAATGTGTTTAGTTCATAGGATTTAAAGGACACACATCATTAGATTGGTAAGGTATATACTGCATAATGAAAACAAATTAAAATTAATATACTGCTCTCTCCCTCCCCGAAAATAGGAGGAAACAGTGGGTGGGGGGTGAGGAGGAGGCCTGGTTCAAGAGAAGATAAAAGGAAAGGTCACCCATCAGAGCCCGGGGTGCCTCAGAGGTCATCTAGCCAAGCCTCTTCTCTTAACAGATTTATAAACTGAGGCTCAGAGAGAAGTAGCTTTTGCCCAATGCTTGAGTTTCAAGCTAATGGTCTTTATCCTGCAGCACATGGCAACGAGCTAGTCAGACACTTTATTGTGCAATTATTAGGCACCCTTATCCTGGATGTAGTTTTCAACCTAGCTTCTTCCAAATCTCCCCTCTGGCCTCATTTCCCTCTAATCCTCAATCCTTCAAATGATTTTCCTAGGTTCCTTAACAAATTCTCCTCTGGCTAATTCCCTTCTCAGACCAAAAATAATACTCTAGCAGTCAGCTAGTCTAGTGAGATCACCACCTCCCTCATGAAAGGGACTACAGAAGGGATCCCCAAAGTCTTAGGGTACTGTAGTTTTAGGACATGAGAGCTGGAAACCTGCACTAAAACTTTTGGGACACTTTGTATCACGATAAACACAGGCTTTCATTTTTCTGGGTTTCTGCATCGTAAGACAACTGATATTGGGCTTATAGAATACTAGAACCCCTACGTTCATATGACCTGCTTTCTTGCCACTCCATCTGTGTAGTTGATATTTTTGAATCAAGTAAAGAACTTGACATTTAACTCTATTAAATTACAACTTATTAGCTTTGGCCTTCCGCTGATATCTTGTGGGATCCCAATTCTGTCATGCAATGCATTAACTCTACCTCTCAGTTCTGCATAATCTACATTGTCTACGTTTCATCCAAGTCAGAGATAAAAATACCAACAGTACAGGACTAATGGGAAAACTCTATAAGAAATCTACCTTGACCTATTAATAAGCATTCTTTAAATCCAAACCCAAGCATATTATCACTCAGTCCACACCATTCCATATAGTGCATAAACATGAACATATAAAACTTTTATCGAATACTTTGCGGAAATTGAGGTGTGTTGAATCTACAACATTCTCCAGACTTATTATTCGAATACTACAATCCAAAAAGGAAACAAGGTTAAAAAACTGGCAAGGTTTGCTCTCAGTGAACCCACACTGGCCCTTAGCAATCAGCAGCTCTTGTCTGAAGTGTTCACAGACCAAGCACATGCAACTTTGCTGGTATAAACTGAAGAAATCAATCCCAACAATAATGTAGCTGACATTTCTATAGCACTGGAAGTTTAAAAAAAAATCCTCTGTATACATTATCTCACTTGATTCCCACAATAACTCTCTGAATTAGCTCATCTGGGTATTATTACCCCCATGTTATAGACGAGGAAACTAAGTCTCTTAGAGATTAAGTGCCTTGCCCAGAGTCACAGAGCTATTAAGTATTAGGGACAGGAAAACTCACCTCAAGTGCAGCCCTTGATAGCATCCTGCTCCTCTAAAAGAGATGTGATTTACAAACCATTTATTTTAAGAAGAGATAGTGAGAATAGCTTAGCCTCATGAAAGGAAAATTGAAGCAAAAGCCTGACGTCTTACACCTCATCCACTGAAAGCTCTATAAAGTCACACGGAAAAGAAAAGGAAAAAGACTCTGTAGGGATACCTCCCATTCCCATGTACATCCTGCCAATGACAGTCACATAAACATGCACTTTTTAGGGCAGAAGAGGACAGCCCAAACGCTTCTTGCCCAAATTCTTATAGAATGAAATAAAAACCTTGTGTAATACTTAAAAGTTACCAGGAAAGCATAAAAATTAGGGTTTTTTTTAACATTCAGCATAAGAACCCTATTATTTCAAAAGGTCAAGATCTTTCTTGTTGTTACTATAAATACTTCCATTTTGTTTTGTTAGTACCTTTCAAAAAGAAAAAAAATAATGACTTCAAAAGTGACTGTGTTAATAATTGTATTCTACTAAAGTCAATCATGAACGACACGATTCGAACCAAAACCGAAGATCTCTTTTCAAAGAAATCTCCGGTGTTACACAAGTACAGGTTGAATCCTAGAAGCTGGGAAATGCAGGCATTTATATCTACCATCAAGAAAGCCCCTATTTGAAGGTGATACAATTAAACTAAAAATATGTGTAAAAGTTTTAATATTAAAAAAGATTCAAGACACATTGAGTAGGTGTCTGAAACAAGAAATTTTTAGTGTGTGGAGGGCTAAATACCAAAGAGAAATTAACATAAAATAAACAAGCCAGAGCAATTATCAAGAGGCACAAGTTAACTAAGGCTGTGAATGTTGGTTAAATGGCAAACAATCCATTACAGCCAATGTTTAAACGTGTGTCAATTAAACAGGAGCAGATAGCCTCACAATTAGAATTTAAAGATTTACTTTTGGTTTTTCCAGATCTTTTTACTGTCTTTGAAACGTGAATACTTTCCTTGCATTAAAAACCTCCCCCTGAAACACCATACATGAACTATCACCCTGAATTCAAGAATATTTGGTAATTATGCCTCAAAGCAGGAGACAGTATTACATTACATTTCTAAAGGGGCACAAAAAAAGGTTAGCATCACTGGAATTTCAAAGTGCTTGAGAAATTCTAAAACTTTAAGTGAACACACTAAAGAAATGCATTTTACAAATGATATGGAAAATTAAAAAAAAAAAAAAACAAACTAGGTCCTCAAGTAGCTGGTAGTGGCAAAATCCCTATTTGCTTACTTCTTTACAAGTTTTTCTTTTTTTTTTTTTTGGAGGGGTGAAGGCAAGACTTGGGTTAAGTGACTTGCCCAAGGTCACACATAGCTTGTGTTAAGTGTCTGAGGACGCATTTGAACTCAGGTTCTCCTGACTCCAGGGCCAGTGCTCTATTCATTGCCCCACCTAGCTGCCCCTCAACTTTTGTAATTAACCTTTGTACTAACTTTATTTTCTGGGATTATTTCCAGAATTTGCTTTTTCTCCCAATTATCCTTCTTCAAATAACATCTAGTTCCTGATCCATTCCTCTCAAAATTTCTACCTCCATTGCAACTTTTTACCCTCTCAAGTCTCTAATCATTTAAAAATTTTATTGCTAACCTTTGTTTTCCCCAAACAACTAGCATTTTCAAATTTTTTCAAGGTGTGTAGAGCACTTTATATGCTGTCTCATTTGATCCCGACAACAACCCTGGAATGTAGGTGCTATTATTATCCCCATCTTAAAGAAGAGTCAACTAAGATAAAAGGTTAAATGACCATACCAGGATCTCACAGCTAAGTGTCTCAAGCAGGATTAAAATTCAGGCCTTCCTAATTTCAAGTCCAGCACTTTGCTACATCAACCAGCAGCCTAAATATGTATGCCTTCTCCCTTCCCACTCCTTCTCTCTCTGCTTTGCTCCTGACTCTTTTCACAGCATCAATATCTGTCTCACACAAAAGATGCCTCTACCTACTGGAGGCCCCTCTTGATTTATGAGTTCTGGAGCAGCACCCACTATTTCATGAAGAGCTCATCTATGTTCAATTGTCTCTTGGCAGTCCAGACATTTCTAGTCCGTATTCCATCTTTCTTTAGGTGTTGTCTTCCACCATTCAAATGTAAGCACGTCGATGGTAGGAAATGCCTTTTTAAAAAATTGTCTTTGTGATACTAGCACTTAGCACAGTATCTACAACACGGTAACTGCTAGTAATTGCTCCATCTTTTCTCCACAGAGAATCATCAGTTTTAGTAAAGAAGTTAAAGGGGGTGGAAGGTGGGGAGTAGAGGGTGGGAACCAGATCAGCAAAACTAATCTGCACATTAACTGAATGAGAATCTGACAATATAGGCAATTTTCTGTACCGATAGTGCTCCAACTCTCCAAGAAAGAAAACAGTTGCATTTTCTCAATTCTGGATAAATCTTGATCATTACAAGGTTAGTTATAATTTTTTTCTGTTAAAAGGTTGAGTTTTTGTTGTTCTTTCCTTTACATTTAGTCATTCTGTATGCTATTTACTGGTTCTACTTAAACCTATTAGTTCAAGCGATCATTTAATCAATGGATGACATAATACTGGATAGACTTAATATAGTAAAAGTTCAAGTCAACATCGGCTCCCAAGAGTTGGTTCTTTAAAGGTCATTTATATTCATGAACTAAGCATGTTTTTAAAAAATAAAATATGAACAATACATCTCTGATTAAACCTGTAGTTCATACTAAATCAAGAGGACAAAGGGAGAATGCATAATTTCTTCCTTAGTTGTTTTGCACAGTTGAAACACAAATATTTGCTGAATCGGTGAATGGATGAATGTTCTAGGTCAGGCACCCCCTGGTCTCAAGTGCAGAGTCAGGGGATTTTGTAAGACTGAATTAACAAGTAATATGGCAAGAAATCTCCCTTTTACTTGATAACTACAAGAATACATGAAGACACATAAGAAGACATCATTAATGAGGCTCATAGTTCCCCAAATCTCTCAATTACCACAAGGAAGCATCGAGGTCAGTACCAAGAGCAAGAAGCATAGAAGTGAGAAGGTGATTAGGTATGAAAAACTACACCCCCACATGCTTCTCTGTGTGGCCTTATACGGGTAGGCCTTACTTCATGTGGCCAAGCAGGTAAGATTCTGGTCCCTAATTTGGGACTTGGCGCTGGTAAATTGTCTCACAAGAAGAATACTCTCTTATGATACTATCTATATCTTTGCTCTGGATAAACTTTACTGTGGGCTACAGAAGCCTCCTCAATTTTTAATTGCACCATGTCACCCAGTCAGCCTCTTAGAGCTCAAGTCCTACAAAGTGTGTGTGGCACTTAAATCAATAAAAAAATATAACTTTCTCTGAGGGATTTAAATTATTTTATAAATACAGGCAGTAGTTGTAATTTTACATAGGTTTGTGCTCCAAAGTGACTATGTAAATCATTGTTTTGAACTCAGCAAAGCATAGCAAAGCACCCACTTAGCAAAAGTGAAGATACCTAATCATCCAATAAAAAGGACTTTTCTCTGTTTGACTCTGGCAACCATTCTCATCATCTTGAAATGAGGGATACGGAGTTAATGGAACAGAGTATAAATTCTATACCTGATGCATACTTTCTGTGTAACCTTATTCAATCAAGAAGCAGTTAATTAAAAAAAAAGAAAAGAAAAAAAAAGCAGTTAATAAATGCTTACAGTTTTCCAGGCATTTGCACTAGGTGCTGGGAATACAAATATGAAAAGAGAAACATCCTTAGCCCACAAGGATCTTGCATTCTAACTGCACATATGTTAGTATGGACTTAAG